>NC_138300.1:17987500-18190000 GCF_965601325.2 Salmo salar
TTAGGGGACACTTGAGGTACTTGAAGAGAACATTCTTAGTTTCTTTGGTGCTCAACCTCACTCTGTTTACACCACCAACCTTGGAAGCAGGTACTTTTTCCCTCTGAAGATTTTCCGAGGTGAAAATGTAGACGTCCATCTTGGCGAAAGACTGGACTTGCATAAATACTGTGGGAAATGCTGACCCAATTAACTAATTTCCAGACAAATGAGATGGAAGGATGTTATTAATTATTCATTTAGCTTTGAGAGGCTACTGCTGACCTTCGTGTCTTAGAGTAATGATGGAATGTCGTTTCTCTTTGCTTATTTGAGCTGTTCTTGTCATAAAATGGACTTGGTCTTTTACCAAATATGGCTATCTTCTGTATACCACCCCTACCTTGTGTAACAGTGTAGGTTCCGTCCCTCTCTTCGCCCCAACCTGGGCTCGAACCAGGGACCCTTGCACACATCAACAACTGACACCCCACGAAGCATCGTTACCCATCGCGCCACAAAAGCCGCGGCCCTTGCAACACAAGGGGCAACCCTACTTCAAGTCTCAGAGCGAGTGACGTCACCGATTGAAACGCTATTAGCGCGCACCACCGCTAACTAACTAGCCATTTCACATCGGTTACACTTGTCACAACACAACTGATTGGCTCAAACGCATTAAGAAGGAAATAAATTCCACAAATTAACTTTTAACAAGGCACACCTGTTAGTCATCTGGAATGGATTTCAATTATCTCATGAAGCTGGTTGAGAGTATACCAAGAGTGTGCAAAGCTGTCAAGGCAAAGGGTGGCTACTTTAAAGAATCTCAAATATAAAATATATTTTGATTTGTTTAACACTTTTTTGGTTACTACATGATTACATGTGTTATTTCATAGTTTGTCTTCACTATTATTCTACAATGTAGAAAATAGTAAAAATAAAGAAACCCAGTAATGAGCAGGTGTCCAAACTTTTGATTGGTACTATATACGCCACCATTCAAAAGTGTGGGGTCACTTAGAAATGTCCTTGTTTTTGAAAGCAAAGCAAATTTTGTCCATTTAAAATAACATCAAATTGATCAGAAATACAGTGTAGACATTGTTCATGTTGTAAATGACTATTGTAGCTGGAAACGGCAGATTTAATGGAATATGTACAGAGGTCCATTATCAGCAACCATCACTCCTGTGCTCCAATGGCACGTTGTATTAGCTAATCCAAGTTAATCATTTTAAAAGGCTAATTGATCATTAGAAAACCCTTTTGCAATTGTTAGCACAGCTGAAAACAATTGCAAAAGGGTTTTCTAATGATCAATTAGTCTTTTAAAATGATAAACTTGGATTAGCTAACACAACGTACCATTGGAACACAGGAGTGATGGTTGCTGATAAAGGGCCTCTGTATGCCTATGTAGATATTCCATTAAAAATCTGCTGTTTCCAGCTACAATAATCATTTACAACATTAACAATGTCTACACTGTATTTCTGATCAATTTAATGTTATTTTTAATGGACAAAAAAATGTGCTTTTCTTTCAAAAACAAGGACATTTCTAAGTGACCCCAAACTTTTGAACAGTAGTGTATCTTAAGTAAAGTCAGTACATGTTTAGGAAAATAATCAACATTCGTAATATAGTGGTGTAGCTTGTAAATGTAAACTTTTCTCCTATTTCTAAGCAATTGGTTGTGTAATCCTTACTGGAAAAGAGTGCTGATAGCCATGTCTGAATAGACAATTGTAATAAATGTTCATTCAAGTGTTCAATGACTCTTAAATTAGGTGATTTATTTAATCATGTCTTATTTTACCGCCAAAAATTTCTTATTTTACCGTCACCCAAAAGGGCATTTTGCAAGTCGGAGGGCAAAGGGATATGTGCTCGGCACAGGTTGACTCCTGTCAGTGCATATGCCTGGTGCACAGTCACGCCCGTTACAGTTGGGCAATTGCTGGCAGTATTTCCTCCTGTTAGCAGTGTGGAAATAAATCACACATTCGGCGTAGGCATATATGTGCATGGTAAATGACACAATGTTTTATGTTAGTGATCATTTCAGTTGTTTTGCAACGCTGTCAAAAGTTCTGCTACAGTAAATTGCTTACAAGACAGTGTGTTCTATTTTGAGAGTTGCCATGATTCATGAATCTATCCACTAGATGGCAGCATGATGTTAGTAATGCATGATGTTGGTAAAGCTGTAAATATGTCACTTTTTGGGCAAGCCGACAAAATTCACATAGAAATGTGAGTTATAAATCTGACATTCTCATTGAAAGCAAGTCAAAGAGGGGATATATCTGTTTTTTGTGTGCTATTTCTATGCTTGCTGTTTTAAAGTTTCGTTTGTGCATCTTTTTGGTTTTGTACACCAGCTTCAAAGAGCTGAAAATACAATATTTTTGGTTATGGAAAAGATATTTCACAGCAGTTTAGATAGTACAATGTTTCTCTACACTGTACTTGCTTGTTTTGTCACATAAACTGAAACTAGGCAAACTATTCGAATTTTTGTAACCAGGAAACGGTGGAGATTTCTGCATAGTTCACTTTTAATGTGTTAGAATTTTTATTTTAAACAATCTTTCATGTGTTAGAATAAACTTAAGTTTTCCCCAGTAAACTTCAACTAATGATTTTAGTTTATTGTTAACTGACAAAATGTCTTATAGGTAAATTGTTGATACTGATAAGAATAAAATTAGGCTTCAATTCAAATACTTGTGCTGAAAGTTGACTTAAAACGGCAATCAGCAGTTAGAACAATAACAAAGCGTATACCCCGCCCCTGTTTCAGTTAAATGTTGAGGGATGAGGCTGCAGAAATGGAACCACTCTCAAATTCATAGACCGAGCCATGGATTCATGGAATGACCATCCATTATATCAAATATATCATTTTAACCATGTTTTGAGGCTATATGGGGTTTGTTTACATTTACTTTGTTTACAAACATGGAGTAAAACAAGCTTTATTTTGGGTTCTGATGGGGTACGAAAGTTGAACTATATTCTTCAAGAATTAATGGGTACATAATTAATATATAAGTAAAACAAATGGATGTAGCAACTGCAGATTGCCCCCTTTGTCTCACTTCGGCATTGTTAAAACTGACATTTGACTATATTTGACTATAAAATATAGTAGGCCTACACTAGTGAAACAGACCTGCAAACCAAAGAGTTTTATAAATGTTTACAATTTGTGCCAAAGGTCTACATTCTTCATTATATCACCTTCAATGGCAAGAAAAAACATATATGGAACCTAACCTGATTAAAAGTATAAATGATATCAACACATTATGCTGCTTAAACCAGAAATGCAATTCTGCTCAAGTATCACATTTGTTTAAATGAGTAGCCAAATCTTATCCGGATTGCAGTCTGGGCAAGAATAGGCAACCTCAACTAATTCTTGTTATGGTCAGTAGTTTGACCATTATTCTACTGTATTGACTCTTTAATTAATTAAAGGAGAGTAGTAGTAATTTGATACATACATTTAAATGATTGTATCATTAATTAATGTATTAGAGCTCATGCAGTTATCTTCGGTTTAGTAATTGGTATTTATAATTACAAATACTGTAGCTGTATTGTAGCTAACCTTTGCTGGGTGATTGAAATGCATAACCCCTTTATAGGACAAGTAGTCTAACTCTGTAGAAACGCAAGATTTCTGTTATTAATTGTTATGCATTAATGATAGTTAATATAATAATTATTAATATTATAATAATGAAATATTTGACGTTTATTTCCCAAGAAAATGCACATGGTAAGTTTGGTAAGGAATAAGTTAAATGTATAAGCGATAATTAGGAGGCGTGGACTTAACACTTCATTCGGTCTGCTTACTTCTTGTGCTATATATTAAGCATACAGTAGAAACCACCCACCCGCTGTAGGGTTAAAATGATCACCACCTAAGGGAACGTCGCCAAAAGCTCTACATCGCTTAGGTAGTCTTCATTATAATTTCAAGGGACAATCTGCCAAGTATCCAACCACGAGGTGTGCTTAGGCAGAAAATTGTTAACGCATTCCTCGAATTATAGAACGCGCACACGTTTCAACATCTCTTAGTTATTTCAACAACATGAAACGTATAAAGTCGGTTTATAATGCAATTATTTCCCCCCACATTGACAGCACATATATATATATATATATTACACTTGCCGACATTCCCTTTGTATTGGGGTAGGTTGGCCCCCTCTGATTCAGAGGTTAGGAATTTGCATCCGATTGCTGTTTGTCAACCAATGATTTGACTCTACGACCGTGAGCACGCCTTGGATTAGGCAAAGATACAATGTAACCTCTGAATCAAGCCATACGTTGAAATCGAATAAGATGTATACAACGGAATAGAAATATCACAATCAATTGATATCAGTTTACTACTATATATGAAATGTACAATCAATAACCACCAGAACGCCGTAGATTCAAGGGAAATCAGGAATGTTTGTTCCGAGTGCAAAAACAAAACGGAAGCTGATTTGGTAAGTTGTTTTTTTTTCTCCCTCTTATTGTGACTCACATATTCGATTTTGATTTTGATTTATACAAATAAGCGCCAGGCTTATTCTGCCTAATGTTTAAAAAATATATATATAATGTATGATTTAACTTGACTAATCGGATACAGTCTAATGTATTCGTATACGTATGCTGCCATGTGTGCAGTACATGCCCTTTTCGATATGTGGCGACGTGCCAAGTAGTTAAATGATCGTTATGATATAAAAGCTTCAGTTATTATTATGAAACCCAACTGTGACCAATATGTTTCTGTGAAGCCTTTTCAACTGCAGTTATCCAGAGTTTGGGTTAATTTTGCATTTGCAAATAATTATTTAATAGACTTTCTAATATAAAAAACTGGGCTGTGTTTATTTTTTAACCATTATTTAACTAGGCAAGTCAGTTAAGAACAAATTCTTATTTACAATGATGGCCTACACCGGCCAAACCTTCCCCTAACCCAGACAACGCTGGACCAATTGTGTGCTGCCCTATGTACAGTCTGGGATTGACCCCGGGTATGTAGTGACGCCTCTAGCACTGCAATGCAGTGCCTTAGACCGCTGCGCCACTCACTAATGTGATGGTCACATTAGTTTGGGGAATGGGGAAGTTGCAAACAGATATGGTAGCTGTATTTACAACTGGCCTGAAGCCAAGTTAAATAGAAAACAAAAAACTTTCATGCAAGTTATGAATATAAAAACCAATGGGCCTATTATATTTATCAGGTAAATTACATGATATTGCATGGAATCAATTGGGCCTTTTCAGCACTGTTGGTCTGTTTTTGAATTGAATTTTTGTAGATACATAAAAGTTGCAGCATTTACATTTAGATGAATGGTGAGGGGGAAACACTACACTCTTAGGAAAAAATGTGCTATTTAGAACCTACATTTACATTTTAGTCATTTAGCAGACGCTCTTATCCAGAGCGACTTACAGTAGTGAATGCATACATTTCATTTCATTTTTATTTTTTGTACTGGCCCCCCGTGGGAATCGAACCCACAACCCTGGCGTTGCACACACCATGCTCTACCAACTAAGCCACAGGGAAGGCTGCAAGGTTTCTTCAGCTGTCCCCATAGGAGAACCCTTTGAATAACAATTTGTGGTTCCAGGTAGAACTCTTTTGGTTCCAGGTAGAAAGAACCCATTTCAGTTCCATGTAGAACCCTTTCCACAGAAGGTTCTACATGAAACCCAAAGTGTTCTACCTGGAACAAAAAGGGTTCTACCTGGAACCAGGTGGGGACAGCTGAAAACCCCTTTTGGAACTGCTTTTTCTAAGCGTGTACTACCACAAGCAGTGTTACCCCAATATTAATTTGCACAAGCCATCCTTGCTTCGTAAATTGCTAATGAATGCCTACATGTGTATCAACTATAGTGCATAATGTGTATATATGTGTGGTATATTCATGTATATGTCTACATTTGTTTAGACAGCCCAAATTTGAATAAGTAGAGCAAAGCAAGGGGATAGGAAGTGTCTTACGTAAGTGCCCAAAAAAGGGTGTTTTGGCCTAGCAGTATGGAAGGAAATGACATCTGAAACAATCAAATGTCATCTCTTTGACTATTACTACATCATGACATAAGGTTCCTGTGTCTATGGTTCCAATTTGGTAATATATTGATTCTGGCCCGTAAAGGTTTTGCGAAAGCCTCATCACAAATCTCTTTTAAGTGTGTGACAAAAATGTCCCTTGGGTGAGCTGTAAGCATGGCATTTGTGATTTCATTGGAGATGACTAACCACGGTTAGACTCTGGAAGAACTTGCTAAGACTTTCAATCATTGTGTGTATACAGAGGCTGACTTACAATATACTCTAGGAAAAAAGTGGAAAAACACACATGCAATGTTTTTGTTTGATTTATTGTATTCATGTTAGCCTGACAAATAACAATCAAAACAGTATTTCATCTCACTATCATACCCAGCCAAGGTAGTATCTCTACTTGAAATCTGTGTGGACAGCATGCCAAATTATGAAACCAAAGTTGCTCACTTTGTGTCTGTCCGTATTTATAGCCTACTGTAACTCAGCATCCCATACATATTCCTTTTCCAATGGCGGGTCATTCTCCATATTAGCCTGCAATGAGTCCTCGTTAAGAAAAGGGGGATTTGCTCAGTGATTGGACCTCCTTTGGATTAGAAACGTATGGTAGGCGATCAAGCTCAGATCTTAAAGGCCCAATGTCTTTGCATAATGAAGGCAGTCTAATGAATAACATGCCTTGTTAAGGCAGAATCTATGTCACAGCTGGCCACATGTTGTGTCCAAGATATTGTTTAGAATGTGTTCAGAGCCCAAACTGGGCTCACTAAGGAAGCACTTTTGTAGTTCCGTCAAAGTGAAAACTGTAACTGAAGCAGTGAGCCGGAAAACAAACAAGTACTTTTGGTTGGACATGTACCATCTATCATATGATTTGTACATGGTGTAGTCGAGAGATAATGTAATTTTTCTAGGAAGCCGGGGAGTCAGCTGATTTTTCCTTTTGTGGAAAATATTCCTGGTCCCTCCCTTTTTTATATCTTGATTTTTTTTGTTGTGTGTGTGAAAAAAACTATTGCAGATCTTCATACTCTTGTTTAATGGAATGATACTTAGTTATGTTTTACAGAATATGTCAGGAATTATATATAAAAAAACGAGATTCTGCACATTGTGTCTTGAACGCTCAATATAAATTCAGTGTTATAACAGAATTATTCACTATTTCCACTAACACGACACTAATCCTGTTGTTGCATCTGGAATTCAATCAGCAATCATTTTATTTAAAACAACAACAAACAAAGTAGTCAAACATTTGTAGAACCGTGACAGCATCTTCCTCCTTGTCGATACATCACAATAGCTAAAACCAATTTGAACTGAGCTATCATGTTTCTAAGCTATTAGCTTAACATCCATCCAATAGTTTTCTGCTATGGCCTTGTGTGAATGTCTCCTTTTCCCAGGTGCAGTGAAAATACAGACTCACCTAACAGCTTAGTTGTTTATGAACACACTGGCAAAATATGAAGAAGAAAAATGTGGCCTATGTTTGCTGTTGAAATGTACGTTTTTTTAGACACGTTTATATCTCAATGTAGCTCAGTTTATATCAGTTTTAGCTAGAGTTACGATAGAAATGACATGGGTAAAATATTGTTACTATCCAATCTTACATCTACAGTGTAATTGGTTTCAAGTGACTACATATCACGAAGGATGACCGTCCTCTAAATACACATTTAGTTTTGCCGTATTACATACATCTTGTGATATTTGCGAGTCATATTCATAACAGACAAGTAAGCAATTTGAATAAGTCTATAGTATCAATGAACAGTAACCACAAGGCCAATGAATTGAGTATTTGTTTTTAAAGGAGGATAAATCTTCAGCTGTCAAATACTGTATGCTTGAACTGAGTGCTTTATTTGGAGTGATCGTGCTTTTGTACTGTCATCGTCTTGTTGTTGCTCAGATATATTTGTTACTATAAAATGTAAATTGACATCTGTTGTCTTCTAGAATTGTAATATCGTATGTCGTTTTCTATTACTGCTGCTCAGTGACCACACAAACCCAAAGTGTGTGTGTGTGTGTGTGTGTGTGTGTGTGTGTGTGTGTGTGTGACTGGTCCCCAACTGCCTGCCTCTTTACTCCACTACTGTAGTTTTCCTGCCATTTAAGGGGGAGTGTAGTGAGTTGGCTCGTTTTCAGCTGTTCCGTTGCCAAAACCCACATATCAAAGTGTCCTTCTGGCACACAAGCAGTTTCTGTGTTTCTCCTGCCAAAAAAAGGAAAAGGAAATCACTACTTCACTCTTTGGGTTCAAGCCATGGGGGAATCCCGGAAGACTGATAGTGACGTAATGTAGGTGGAATGAAGCTTGGGTAAGGATACTTCTGTGGGAAGAGCCATGTTATTTGTCCACCAATAACATTGATATACATTTTGCGTGGACAACTGCCAGTGCAATTATATTGAAAATCAGAGTCCTAGTCATCCAGGACTATCCTTACATGCGTCTGCCTTGAGACCAACACAGAGCTTCACACGTGTCCATCTAGGAGTTTATATGCACTTCATATTTACACCCCTTGGCATGAATGTGTGCTGAATGAGCAAGTTGGCAACTTGCCCCCAGAATGAAATCACGACGGAGCGACTGGATAACTATATTTTCCCGACTGGGCTCCCGAGTCGGTTGCATGTTTTGCATACACAGGAACACAGCATGTGTCATGTAGCCCACGTGTACGTGTAAATTATTTCACCAGACTAGATTAGGAATCCATGCCAAAGAGCTGTTTCCTGCCTATCGCTCCTCACTTACCCAGACAATGGCTGGATTGTACAAGATTAAATTAAATCCAATTTTATTGGCCGTGTACACATTGTGTACTGTTATCGCAGGTGCAGCGAAATGCTTATGTTTCTAGCTCGAACAGTGCAGTATACCTAACAATATACACAAATCCCAAAAATACAAAGAAATATCAGAACAAGCAATGTCAGAGTCGTGTGTGTGTGTGTGAATATAAATATATATACTGAATAGGAAAGGTATGTACAGCAGTTATATAGGATGACTAGAATAGAGTACATGCATATGAAGTGGGTAAAACAGTATGTAAACATGATTAAAGGTACCAGTGTTAAATGACTATGTACAGTACATCGGGCAGCAGTCTGTAAGGTGCAGGGTAGAGTACTGGGTGGTAGCCGGCTAGTAACGATGACTAAGTTCAAGACAGGGTGTTGGGCAGAAGCCGGCTAGTGGTGACTATGGCCTCCCTGCAATTTTATGAATCGACAAATTAATCCAGTTTGGGGCATTTGTGTTTCAATGTAGATACACTTCATACGCACATTAAGTACCGCCTCTTCAGCTCAGTCCTTAGGGAGAATTATTTTCCTGTGTCACATAAAGAGTGAACATGGAAGTGAGTCTCACTGCATCTTATCTAGGAAATGCATTTCTAGGGCTGTTTCTGAAATCTCCGGGAAATTATATAAATAATGGTGCTTTTTAAAGGAATTAGTAGCATCAGACATTATCAATGTTATGTGCAAACAGGGAACAATGATAATGGGCAATGAAAGGCCAATATCCACAAGAGAGAGCTAACTGTATCGACAGGCAGAATTTCATTTCAGAGGTCATATAACATCTATGTGTGTTTCATTCATCCTATACAAGAGTAGTCTTACAGTTGCAACAGCTGTGCAAGGTTTAGTTGTTTGTTACGCGGGAGATCTGATATACTAAGATCACCATTGACTCAGAAGCCAGAGTGCTGTTGTCAGAACCTAGACAACTGAGCACTAGCAAAACTGCAATGGCCGTTGCCGGTGCTGCAGTAGAGAGAACCTATCAAACTGAATTAGTTGCATCTCCTTTATAGTTGTTGATGACTGTCCAATTACAGCAACCTTATTCTGTGATTTTAGCTTTCTTATTGGAAGTACTTGGCTGGTTTACTCTTCTGCATGTTCAACATGGTCAATCTGGAACGTATAGTCTCAGTTAGGGCTGTTGCGATGCCCGTATTACCGCCACACCGGCTGGCTTGAAAATGAATCGCACACATATTATTTAGTATATGTAAAGACAAGATTAAATCAAGAATAGTCTGATGAGGGAGTATTAGCCTATCACTTGTGAATTTAATAATATCACTTGTGAATAATGCCCAGCATAAGAAACTGCCTTATTTTTGTTGCAACTTTTTCGAATCGTAGTCGCACACCTCATGTAGCCTAGCCCTTAGGCCTATATTTTTTGATAAGGTTTGGATCACAACTAAAGTGGCCAAATAACTTCATAAAATTAAGCACATTATGCCGCTTTTCAAGGGGTGTAGAGACTAACTGGCATACATAAGCAGCGCGTGAGTTTCAAGTTTGGGGAAGATCATTTTAACATAAAAATGCACCTTTTTAATAAAAGCATTACATGCATAACCGCATTTGCGGTCACTTTTGATAATGGTGTTCTCCCGCTAATGGAACATTCGTGCTTATAGCCTACTGCCATGTGCACATTGCTGCGTTTATAATGTGGAGAAATAACGTAATAGTTTATCAACAACCTCTCCCTCAACATGATCAAGACAAAGGAGATGATTGTGGACTACAGGAAAAAGAGGACCGAGCACGCCCCCATTCTCATCGACGGGGCTGCAGTGGAGCAGGTGGAGAGCTTCAAGTTTCTTGGTGTCCACATCACCAACAAACTAACATGGTCCATGCACACCAAGAAGAAGGCACGACAAAACCTATTCCCCCTCAGGACACTGAAAAGATTTGGCATGGGTCCTCAGATCCTCAAAAGGTTTTACAGCTGCACCATCAAGAGCATCCTGACTGGTTGCATCATTGCCTGGTATGGCAACTGCTTGGTCTCCGACCGCAAGGCACTACAGAGGGTAGTGCGAACAGCCCAGTACATCACTGGGGCCAAGCTTCCTGCCATCCAGGACCTCTATACCAGGCAGTGTCAGAGGAAGGGCCAAAAATTGTCAGACTCCAGCCACCCTAGTCATAGACTGTTCTCTCTGCTTCCGCACAGCAAGCGGTACCAGAGCGCCAAGACAAGCCATAAGACTCCTGAACACCTAGTCAAATGGCTACCCAGACTATTTGCATTGCCCCACCTCTCTTACACCACTGACCGCTGCTACTCTCTTGTTATCATCTATGCATAGTCACTTTAATATCTCTACCTTCATGTACATGAACTCAACAACAACAACAAAAACATTCCTTTTTCAGGACCCTGTCTTTCAAAGATAATTCGTAACATCCAAATAACTTCACACATCTTCATTGTAAAGGGTTTAACCCCTGTGCGGCCTCATCCAGCGAAAAATCATATTGCCATTTGCATAACAAAATTTAATAAATATTTTTTTTACCAATTTTTTAAAATTTATATCGTTTTATAGATACACCTCTCCTGAATCGAACCACGTTGTCCGATTTCAAAAAGGCTTTGCAGCAAAAGCAAAACATTAGATTATGTTAGAGGAGTATATCGTAAAAGTAGCCACATAGCCATTTTCCGACCAACCACATGCATCACAAATAACCAAAAAACAGCTAAATGCAGCAATAACCTTTGACAATCTTCATCAGATGACACACCTAGGACATCATGTTACACAATACATGCATTCTTTTGTTCGATAAAGTTCATATTTATATATAAAAACAGCATTTTACATCGGTGCGTAACGTTGACTATTTTCCCTCAAATGCATCCGATGAAACAGAGCTACAATTTACTAAATTACTATTCGAAAACATTTTTTAAATGTAATATTGTCATTCTAAGATTTATAGATGAATATCTCTTGAAAGCACCTGTAATGCCAGATTTAAAATTAACTTTACTGGGTAATCATACTTTGCGATGAAAGGGGATGCGATACTCTGAAAAATAGGCTAAAGTTACAGGTCAGCGCCATCTTGGAACAATCGCATATCACATCTAGTCTTGTATACTATTGTCAATAATCCCTTACCTTTGGTTGTCTTCATCAGAAAGCACTTCCAGGAATCCCAGGTCCACAACAAATGTATTTTCGTTCGAAACAATTACACCTTTATGTTCCAAGAGCTTGTTCTTGTTAGTGCGTCTGAAGGCTGATCCAAATGCTCCGGCGGCCGCGGGACAGCCATTTCGAGAAAATGCATTTTTTTTCCATTTAGGTTCGTTCAAACATGTCAAACGTTGTATAACATAAATCTTCAGGGCGTTTTTCAACAAGAGAGCCAATAAGATTCAAGGAGGATGATTGCATTGTCTTTCAAAATGTTTCGAAAGGGGAGGGAAGCCAGGGCCGCCGGCGTCATAATGGTGATGGCCCTCCTCATGTGACCAATTTCAACAGCGTCTCATTCATTCAGTTTTCACAGTAGGAGACTCAAACCACTTTGTAAAGACTGGGAACATCTAGTGGAAGCAATAGGAAGTGCTCAATGAACCATAGCTCACGGTGTGATTAATAGGCAACGTCATGAAGTTGAGTTCGCAATTCAGAATTCCACTTCCTGTTTCGATCTGTCTCGGGGTTTTGACTGCCATATGAGTTCTGTTATACTCACAGACACCATTCAAACAGTTTTAGAAACTTTAGGGTGTTTTCTATCCACAAGTATTAATTATATGCATATCCTAGCTTCTGAGTTTGAGTAGTAGGCCGTTTAAAATGGGCACGAATTATTTTCAAAATGCGCTGTGGCGCCCGCTATCCTAGGCGAACGTCAAGAGGTTAAACATGGTTTCCCATGCTTGTTCAATGAACCATAAAGAATTAATTAGCATGCACCTGTGGAACTGTCGTTAAGAAACTAACAGCTTACAGACGGTAGGCAATTAAGGTCCCGGTTATGAAAACTTAGGACACTAAAGAGGCCTTTCTACTGACTCTGAAAAACACCAATAGAAAGATGCCCACGGTCCCTGCTCATCTGCATGAACGTGCCTTAGGCAAGGAGGCATGAGCACTGCAGATGTGGCCAGGGCAATAAATTGCAATGTCCGTACTGTGAGACGCCTAAGATGGCGCAACAGGGAGACCGGACGGACAGCTGATCATCCTCGCAGTGACAGACCATGTGTAACAACACCTGCACAGGATCGGTACAGCCGAACATCACACCTGCGGGACAGGTACAGGATGGCAACAACAACTGCCCGAGTTACACCAGGAATGCACAATCCCTCCATCAGTGCTCAGACTGTCCGCAATAGGCTGAGAGAGGCTGGACTGAGGGCTTGTAGGCCTGTTGTAAGGCAGGTTCTCACCAGACAACACTGGCAACAACGTTGCCTATGGGCACAAACCCACCATCGCTGGACCAGACAGGACTGGCAAAAAGTGCTCTTCGCTGACGAGTCGCGGTTTTGTCTCACCAGTTGTGATGGTCGGATTCGCGTTTATCGTCGACGGAATGAGCGTTACACCGAGACCTGTACTCTGGAGCGCTATCGATTTGGAGGTGGAGGGTCCGTCATTGTCTGAGGCGGTGTGTCACAGCATCATCGGACTGAGCTTGTTGTCATTGCAGGCAATCTCAACGCTGTGCGTTACAGGTGAAGACATACTCCTTCCTCATGTGGTACCCTTCCTGCAGGCTCATCCTGACATGACCCTCCAGCATGACAATTCCACCAGCCATACTGCTCGTTCTGTGCGTGATTTCCTGCAAGACAGGAATGTCAGTGTTCTGCTATGGCCAGAGACGAGCCCGGATCTCAATCCCATCGAGCACGTCTGGGACCTGTTGGATTGGAGGGTGAGTGCTAGGGCCATTCCCCACAGAAATGTCCGGGAACTTGCAGGTGCCTTGGTGGAAGAGTGGGGTAACATCTCACAGCAAGAACTGGCAAATCTGGTGCAGTCCATGAGGAGGAGATGCACTGCAGTACTTAATGCAGCTGGTGGCCACACCAGATACTGACTGTTACTTTTGATTTTGACCCCCGCCTTTGTTCACAGACACATTATTCAATTTCTGTTAGTCACATGTCTGTGGAACTTGTTCAGTTTATGTCTCAGTTTTTGAGTCTTGTTATGTTCATACAAATATTTACATGTTAAGTTTACTGAAAATAAACGCAGGTGACAGTGAGAGGACGTTTCTTTTTTTGCTGAGTTTATTACCTCAAATAACTGGTGCCCTGCACATTGACTCTGTACCGGTACCCCCCTGTATATAGTGTCGCTGTTGTTATTTTACTGCTGCTCTTTAATTACTTGTTACTTTTATTTCTTATTCTTATCTGTATTTTTTTAAACTGCATTGTTGTTTAGGGGCTCGTAAGTAAGCATTTCACTAAGGTCTACAACTGTTGTTGTATTTGGCGCATGTGACTAATACTTTTTTTTATTTGACATTTAAAACTAAACGTTC
This sequence comes from Salmo salar, assembly GCF_965601325.2. NCBI lineage: Eukaryota > Metazoa > Chordata > Actinopteri > Salmoniformes > Salmonidae > Salmo > Salmo salar. The sequence goes on from NC_138300.1 coordinate 18,001,965, forward strand.
TGATCTGTTGCGTCAGCCACTTTGAGTAAAAATGTATTTTTGATGCTAGTGGTTGTATGCTAGTGGGATCTATCACATCCCACAACTGTCCTAGACTATGTTTGGAATATTTATTTCTAGCACAGAATAGGTCAACTTTTGTACTATGGTGATAGTAGATTAACATAGGCTAGTGCTTTTGCTGTTTGTTAGGCCTTCTCATTTTGTTGGCTGATGAAAACTAAATGTGGACAATTCTTCCAATATCTTCAATATGCACCTCAGAATTAGATAAGGACAGGTGCAGTTGCATCCCTGATGTGTCTGTCTTCACTTGTAGCCTGTGAGAAATACCCAATCACGGGATTGAGAGCGGGCAGCACTCCAGCACAACGGCCATTGGCTTTCAAAAGGCATGGATTTTTTTTAGGGTGCATTACAGCCACACAAAGGGGATGCCGCCGTGAAATTCGAGGCATTATCAAGTGCTTGTCAAATTGTGAATGAGAGACTAATAAAGTGTGTACAGCCTGGCAAAAAAACAAAGCTGAGCTCATGCCTTTCTAGCAACTTTTTTCAAATCATCATTGGAGTCACATCATGCAGCCTTACACTGTATTAAAAATCTAAATCTATAGCCCTACGTTTGTAGAACTAAAGTTACATAACTCTAAATTAAGCATATAGGAATACCTATTTCTTTGTTAACCACTCAACACAAAATAGCTGCATGTGCGCACTCGTTTTGGAGAAAATATATTTTATATTTTATTCAGCTTTGTTCAATTGTATTCTTCATACTATATAACAATATAAAATAATGCCACGGAATTCTAAGCAAATCTTGTCTGCTAAATTAACTAGTGCAGCCCATAGCCATTTGGCATAGCCACATCAGAACCTAACATAAGGACAACACAGACTATGCTTTTCTTTTCTTCTGAAATAGACTACATTTTCTTCATATCATGCTTCTTTAGACCTGTCTAAAGTAAATCATGGATTTTTTTATGAAGGTGTAGGCTATATTGCATGGATTTATTTGACTTTTTAAAATGTAGATGTTCCCAAAGGTCTGCATCTGTGTGGAATCCAGGAGATGCTAAATGTGTAAATTACCGTGAGACCGACAGTTATTTGTTTGACAATCACTGGCTGGTGAAATTTTGTGATCGCCACAGCCCTAGTTTCAACTGAAATCCTGACTGCGCCAATCGTAGGTTGACTTCCACATCACACTATTTCCCTCCCATGGCTCAATGGAGAGTACAATGCTGCTCTTGATAGCAGGGTTGTTGCTAGCCTTGTTGCTAGCCTAGTGTTAGCCTATCATTCAGAGATGAGCACAGGCCATAGTCAATCCATCCATCCTTCATGTATTTTCAGTCCCATTGATTGACCGTGCTTTTGCTCTGAAAAATGAAAAAAAAACTGGTTTCATTCCATCAGGACTATATTGAAGTGAGTAGTCAGTAGGTTACTACCTGTGTCAGCATTTTCAAAATGGCTGAATTTGTGTGTTTGATTGAAAACTCCCCAAAATTCCTCTAAACTATTATAATAAGGAGATCATTGGATTACGATTATTCTGAAATTTGACCAACGTAATTTAATGGCTGGCTTTGCTAATCAGATTTGAGATTTGAGCCCCATTCTGAATGTGTTGTGGAAGAGGTTGGTGGAAAGTGTGGGTGACACTTCCTGAATGATCTTGTTGTTAGTGTAATGGGCTCAATAGAAGCAGTGTTATTCTCTCCAGAGGTAATACTTGGAGGAATGTGACAGAAGACCACATACCAGTAATCAAGACCAGCACTATTGACCAGGTTTTAGAAAAGGACCTTATGTATTATGGTGGTGGTCTGCAAAAGGCCTCCACCTCTATTCTAAGCAAAAAGGAGATGTCAAGATGTGGTCCGTAGTCTCAGAATATGTTGGAGAGATCCCTACACACTTCCAAACTCAACTAGCGCTTTTCTGTCCAATACCAGCTTGCCGATTTTAAATATACACTGCAAATTACAAACGTTTCCAATGCACAATTTTAGTGCTCTGTACTGTCTCATGCGTTCTTTAGGAGACTATAGTTGAATATTAGAGCACCCTTTATGTGAGGCGGCAGAGACCCTTTATCACTTTGGAATTAGACCCTTAGCGCTTTCCTTATCTCTTTGTCCTGTTTGTTCAGACCTCACAATCTTCCACCCTCACCCCTCCCTCAGTCTCTTTGCCAGTAGGTAACCAGAGGATTAACCCAATAGCTCTCATCATTCGTCCCTTATCCTTCTTTTAAACCGGCTGTCCACCCGGTTGGCTTCGTGGCAGTTCCCCCCCCCCTCATCCAGTTTCATCTAGCCTCCAACAATAACCCTATGGTCAGATCACTTATGGTGTCCATTGCTGTAGTTTGAAGCCAAAATACATTTAAATAGGTTGCAATGATACAGTGATTGACTCAAGGTTGTGGTTCACATTGTGTGTAGTGTAGAGCAGTATACTGAAGTTACTCAGTTTGCCCTAGCCATTCACCACCTATGACGCAAAATAACTTGTTTGCACCAGAAGGCTGACCACACCTACATCAGTTTTGAATAACAAAGATGAATGATAATGGCATTATTATGCAATCACATGAATCATTGATATAGTCCCATAGTTGTTTATATAATGGTGATTAATGTGATGCAGCGCTTCAATGTTCCCTATTGACAATCAGAATGATAAATGTATGATCTAACACATACAGTCCTCACTCTATCTTGCCATGTCTGTGGGAAATCAAAGACGTTGGCCACCAAAAAAGGGCATTTGAAGCAGAGAAACCACTAGCACCTCCCACAATTCAATGTATTTTAATCAGGAACAGCAAAGACCTTGAAAGCAGTTTGCTGTTCTGCTATGGTGTGTCTCTGTAATGGATTATTTCCAAATATAGGGAAGCACATTTTGTGCAAAAGTTTAGAAAACCACTCAGTCTTGAAACAGTCAGTTTTGAATTGGGCTTAACCACTGGCTTATGAAACTGTATTGTGAAACATTGGGGGCTGCAAATTGGTGTAAGATAAATAATTATGGTCAATGCATTTGCCTGTTGATGATTCAACATGTATGTTTAGAATGTAATAGCAACACCACAGTTTTGGTCTGTAACCCCTAGTCTAGTTTTATGGTTGCAATAAACAGACAAGATACTTGTTACCATAGTGCTATAGAAGTTGATACAATATGATATGCTATATGGCCAAAAGTATGGCCGAGCAGTCGCACACAAGCCTAAGATCACCATGCGCAATGCCATGCGTCGGTTGGAGTGGTGTAAAGGTCGCCACCATTGGACTCTGGAGCAGTGGAAACGCGTTCTCTAGAGTGATGAATCACGCTTCACCATCTGGCAGTCCGACGGACTAATCTGGGTTTGTCAGATGCAGGAGAACACTACCTGCCCCAATGCTTAGTGCCAACTGTAAAGTTTGGTGGAGGAGGAATAATGGTTTGGGATAGGTCCCTTAGTTCCAGTGAAGGGAAATCTTAACGGTTTGTCGAGATCGTTGTAGAAGAACTTGACTGGCCTGCACAGAGCCCTGACCTCAACCCCATCAAACACCTTTGGGATAAATTGGAACGCTGACTGCGAGCCAGGCCTAATCCCCCAACATTAGCACCTGACCTCACTAATGCTCGTGGCTGAATGGAAGCAAGTCCCCGCAGCAATGTTCCAACATCTAGTGAAAAGCCTTCGCGGAAGAGTGGCGCCTGTTATAGTAGCAAAGGGAGGACCAACTCCATATTAATGCCCATGAGTTTGGCATGAGATGTTCGACGAGCATGTCTACATACTTTTGGCCATGTATTGTATGATGTTCTATTGCTACTATTTTGGATCCAACAACTGCAGTGACACAGTTGCCCTCTGGGCCAGAAAATAATGTTGTGTGAATCAATATTGAATGTCTCTCACCTCTGCTAATACAACTGTTCATCTCTGGTGTTTTATTTTTTGTCTCCTGACACACAAGCCCATAGAAGGGACAAAGAGGTTTCCCAGTGCTGTTTTAGTTACTGTATTATCCCATTCATACTAAGATGTTTTTCTGACAACTTTACCGTACCGCCAACTTTTTTCCGCTTTTTCCTTATATCTGAAAGGTATTGCCGGTATCAAAGCCAAACCTTTTTTATTTCCGCTTAACGACCTAGTAATCATTTCGGTAAAAAGGTGGAGGTGGTATAGCTCATTTATTCGTTTGCTGATCTATCACTGATCAGAAACTGTTAGCATGCAATAATGTAGCCCAAATCAAATGTAGGCCTATTATTTTGCCCGATCGCGTATAGGCAACTCCAAAAGCCAACGGAGGTTGTGAAATATGTACACAAGACAGCTTTTGAAAATAGGATTGCTATTATTTTCAGTTGGGAAAAATATTATTTGTATTTTATTCTGTTATATTCCATTATGTTCTTACTACAATGTGTTGACTGTGATCGTGGTAGGTGTGTCTTGTCTGTTTTAATGAACAAAATAATGAACAATTGATTTAATTAATTTGGGTGTAGAATAATTCAACTCAAAACATGCCATTTTATTGTTTTGAAAATGCATTTTATTAGTCTTATGTTTCTTAGGACCGGCCTAAATTAATTAATAATGGATTTCGTTTTGATGGTGTATATTCAATGGATTTATTAAAATAGACGCCCACCCACATCTGCACACCACTACTACCACTCCTCCCCGGCATCACAGCATGCTCATGGGAGGTATAAACCCCCACCTCTTTAAGGAATACCTGGGATAGGATAAAGTAATCCTTCTAACCCCCCCCAAAAAAAAGATTTAGATGCACTATTGTAAAGTGGTTGTTCAACTGGATATCATAAGGTGAATGCACCAATTTGTAAGTCGCTCTGGATAAGAGCGTCTGCTAAATGACTTAAATGTAAATGTATAGAAGGAGTATGCAGGCAAGAATGTGGTAAAAATGGGCCTGTTTGTAAGGGGGTCATATAAGCATTGGCCAATTATTATTTTATTTTTTACAGGCAAAATACAGTGAATCCTATGTGAAAGCAGTATATTTTTAAATGAGTAGAGAAGCACATTCATTGTGAACACTATCATGACTGGAGTCATAGGCCTATGGTCAAAAGCAGTGCAGTACGGGGTATTGGCCAGGGTGTCATTCCAGAGGCAACCTAGTCTGTTCAACACCTGCTTGGAGAATCTGTCTTCATATCCCTGTCAGTGTGTGCTATTGTTTCCAGAGCAACATGTGTAAAGCTTGTCTTCGTTCTGACCTAGATGTGACCTAGGCCGTGTTCAATCAAAATGGAGACCATAGAAGCAACTACTGTGCCTTCAGAAAGTATTCACACCCCCTTGACTTTTTCCACATTTGAAGATTACCAGGAAGACAGTGAATATGATTGAGTTACAGTTTTGACTTAAATCTACTTGAAAATCTATGGAAAGACCTGAAAATGGTTGTCTAGCAATGATTAATAACCAATTTAACAGAAGAATTTTGAAAAAAATGATGGGCAAATGTTTCACAATCCAGGTGTGGAAAGCTCTTACGCAGAAAGACAGCTGTAATCGCTGCCAAAGGGGATTCTAACATGTATTGATTGACTCAGGGGTGTGAATACTTATGTAAATGAGACATTTCTGTATTTCATTTTCAATAAATGTAAAGCAATTTATAAAAAATATATTTTCACTTTGTCATTATGGGGTATTGGTTGTAGATGGGCGAGAAAGAAAATAAATATTGAATCCATTTTGAATTCAGGCTGTAACACAACAAAATGTGGAATAAGTCAAGGGGTATGAATACTTTCTGAAGGCACTGTAGGTGCCAAATCTGGCATGTCTCCCTATGAATTGCTGTCTATGTGAGTCATTTGAGTACAGTACAAATAGAACTTAGTCATCCTAGAAAATACTCTGAGTAATGTTTTATTGGACAAATTGCATACTGGTCATGCAAATCGGGGCTGTGTCATGGATTTCCCCCTTATATTTGAATTTCTGACAAAAAATATGTCCTACCATGAATAGGGTGCCTTTTATGTCCTTCGGCCATTATGTGTGTAAATGTTGGTAAAACACTCAATTTAACAGTTGGATCACATACATCTATCTAACTAAATGAATCAAAACCATTCTAATAGCAGTGTGTTGTCATTAAAGTATGTTCTCTGTTTTCTCAGAAAATCCCAGTTTTGGTTTGTCTCACGTAATGTTTGACCAACTTCTAGGAATATTTTAACCCACTTAACCCCAAGATTTTCGCATTTTTTTTACCATCACTGTAAAGCCCTAGTTATTTTATAACTTTGGGAAAGGAATTTCTGAAGATTTTTACTTTTCTAATGTGATTCATTTACATTTGTCCCTCAGGTTGAAGGTCGACCCTCTCCTGTGAGCTGAACTCTCGTTTTAATATGTTAAAACTATTCCTTAGATATTATAATTAAGAAACATTGAACATCTATTAGTGAAATCATAGTGTAAAAGCTGATGAGCGTAACACGTCGACCCTGTTATCCATAGAAAAATAGGCTGGTTTACATTTTTAGTTAAGCTTGTATTCAATTGCCCCTCCCTGTTGCACACAACAAACTTCCATTCTCCCTGTCACAAGGAGAGTTATGGGTGATTTAAGAGAAAATGGTCAAATGACTTAAATGTCAACCCGGTTACAATCCACCCTGTCGTTTAAATGAAACTGAGTGGCTGCGGATCCAACTTCTCTAGACCCCTCTTCCCGACAGCTAAAGGTCAGAAGCTTCTGCGCATGTGCAGGATTCTTTACTTTGCACACCGTTTCTACTCACTCGGCTACCCAGAGAACAGACTACTCTGGCGAATGGTGCTCATTTAAGAACGCTGAATCAATGTCTGAAAGATCACATAATGACAGTATTCTACACAACAGAACGGAATATAATAGCATAGTATAACGTTACTTTAAGACAAAAATACCACCTCTTTAATTATACGATTTTTATATTGATTGTTAGAATGGTGGCCAATACTCAACAGCGTGCACCACTAGGCAAAATAAACTTGGTTATGCCCCCCCCCCCCCGGTGCATGTCTTGTTTTTTGCCTTGGCACTATGCAACTGATTCAACCAATCAAAGCTTGATGATGAGTTGGTAATTTGAATCACCTGTGTAATGCAAAACATGTACCCAGGGGGGCCCCAGGACCGACTTTGGGGAAACCCTGCTGTAGCTTACATAACTCAAGATCTAAATGCATCTTCCCATGAAACTGATTGAGATCACATGGTTGGCTTGCATAGACATTTTCCGAATTGACTGGCCTTCATGTCTTAAAGTAATGATAGATTGTCATTTCTCTTTGCTTATTTGAGCTGTTCTTGCCATAATATGGATTTGGTCTTTTACCAAATAGGGCTATCTTCTGTATACCACACCTACCTTGTCACAACACAACTGATTGGCTCAAATGCATTAAGAAGGAAAGAAATTCCACAAATGAACCTTTTAACAAAGCACACCTGTTAATTGAAATGCATTCCAGGTGACTACCTCATGAAGCTGGTTGAGAGAATGCCAAGTGTGTGCAAAGCTGTCATCATGGCAAAGGGTGGCTACTTTGAAGAATCTCAAATAGAAAATATATTTTGATTTGTTTAACACTTTATTTTGGTTACGACATGATTCCATATTTGTTATTTCATAGTGTTGATGTCTTCACTATTATTCTACAATGTAGAAAATAGTAAAAATAAAGAACAACCCTTGAATGAGTAGGTGTGTCTAAATGTTGAAGCAGTGGCTGGTGCTTTGTCTCACATGTGTTTGTCTCTTTCCCACAGGCCCTGGTAAATCCCTTCCGGTGATGTCCACATAGAGAGATCTTCAGCCACTAGCTCTTAAGTACAGCACTCACATGGACTCTGCTAAGTGGTGAGACTTCATTGACCTTCCCTGCACTGAGAAACGGCACAAGAGTCTTCCGGCTCGGGAGCTGTGGACAGTGTCCGAGTGCATGTCTCATCGCTCTAAGGACCCTTCCCACTCTTCAAGAACCTACCCGTCAAAAGAGCTCTGCAGCCGCTGAGTTAGTTGGTCAGGCCTTCTATCCAGCCCCTCAGCATCAGGGCTTAGAGAGGTGGCAGCCCCCACCGGCCCCTGTGACTGGAGCTGTTCAGGGGGGAGGGGAAGGAGACCACTGACTGGTGCATCACTTTCCCTTGAGATGAAGCTTCAAGCCGTGATGGAGAACCTTCACAGGCAGCAGAGGGCCAAGTTGCTGATGGAACTGGAGCAGCAGCAGCAGCTGCAGCAGGGTGGCGCTCTGCAGGGTCACGGATGTACCTCCGCCCGCATTGGGGACGACCTGATGGGAAGCCCCGCCCCCGAGGCGGAGCACGCCCAGATGGCGGCGCTGGCAGCCATGAGAGCAGTGGCGGCAGGGCTGCAGAGGGCCTCAGACAGCCCCACTTCAGAGCGCAGCATTAAGGGAGAGGAGGAAGATGATGAGGATGAGGAAGGAGAGGAGCAGTACAAGGATATGATGGACTCTGTGGAAGAGGAGCAGATGTGAGTAGGACTGCCTCATTCTTCTACCCTGTTGTCTTCATTTCACCTTGAATGTCTGTCTGGGTGCTTTGCTCTGGTCTTTGTTCACTTGTAATGGGTGAGCGTTTCATACACATTTCCTCAATCTTTACCATTTAGCCTATATAATGCAACACCTTTTTAAGGTTTCAATAGTGTGTTAGCTAGCTTTCCATCGAATGTGATCATTGCCCTTACTGGTTACACAAGTTCACCAGTATACAGGTATATTTCAGGTATATGCCATTTTGTGTACGGTGTTGTAATATGCGGGTGGCGTGGCTTTTCTCTCGGCTGCAGAAAGCAGAAGTGGGATGAGGAGGACTTTGAGGGGGACATGGAGGAGGACTACGAGGACGAGCTAGTCAACGAGGGCCTGCCTACAGGCCGGGAGGCGGTGGCCCCGGGGAAGGGCATCCTGCTGCTGCCTCACCGCCAGCTGCACCCCCACTCCCAGCTGCTGAAGCCGGCCCGGCCCAGCACCGACCCAGACCAGGAGCCCCGAACGGCCATCCTCCCCCCACACGGATCCCAGAGCCAGCTGGGTGGCCTGGACCATGGGGACTGGACCTACGAAGAGCAGTTCAGACAGGTAGGACTCGGGGGTAGCCTAGCGGTTAAGAACGTTGGGCCAGTAATCGAAAGGTTGCTGGTTCGAATCAACCAGACGACTAAGTGAAAAATCTGTCATGAGCCCTGTAGCACGTCACTTAACCCATATTGCTCCTGTATACTCTGGATAGAGAGTCTGCTAAATGACAAAAATGTAAATGTTATAGTACACTCAGTAGTAGTATGATATCATCATATACAGCGGGGCTCTCCCATTTGCACCCTCCCTCCGTTGAGGTATGCTCACATTGGAAAGAGTCTTGGCAAATTTAAATTCTGTTGATGTAAGCAGAAAGACGCCAGGTTGTGTATGAAGATGTCATATTGCTGAGTCTACCGTTAACCTTCCTTAGCAGTCTCGCGTTTACTGTAAAGGATTTTGGTTATGAGCAGCTGTAGTTGAGCGCAGTAGTACATTTAGTTGCTCTCAAGAACAAACATTAACCATTTGGTACATACATTTAAAGCTGGGACATTGCATTTATACTCCTAGCGTAAAACAATGGCAAAAGAACATGTGCAGGACACAGGGCAGTCCAGCATCCACATTGTTTATGCATATGTTTCCATTGTAGCTAATGCTAATGCATAGGTTAGCTAATGCTAAAGGTTAGTTGTGTAAAAATAATAGGTTAAACCTGTGAATTCAATTGCATTATTTAAACCTAAATGATATTATCTGGTGTGAAAACAAAGTATTATCAACCATAAAACATGATTGTTTGCACTAACATGCCTAGCTGTCAGAAATATGCACTTCTACATAAGCCAACGGCTGTAAATGCTGCCACAGCGTATTTTAGAAAAATTGGGAAATGCAAGGTTTGCAACACAGATTGTCATTATTTGATCAGACTTCGGAAGTTATGCAATAATGACACAAAAAGGGTGGTAATGTATAGGGGAGTTTGTGTATTTGGTCATATTACAGTCTAACTAGATTTCTTTTAACCATAATTATACGTCTTAAGAGTTTATCTAAAAGGATATGTGCCTTTTAATGTGAGTTACTTAAATTGTTGCTTTCAACAAATGTTTGACTGTGTTATAAGACCCACTGCAAAATGTGTTGCATTTGTCATGTTGTAGTACATGTTATCAGGAAATGTCAGTAGCTAGGTTTCCATCCAATTGGCGACGGATTACCCTGTGAATATTCACGTTTTTCCTCCAGTGGTGGATTTCCACCAAATTGTCTTGTTGCAGATAAAAATCAGCGCGTGATGACGTAGTCCTGAAAAATGTACCTTTTCCCTTACGTTTTCATGTACCGAATAAAAAAAATCTAAAGTTCAATATGTTTCCATCGCATTTTCAACTCTACAGTTTTCTCACAAATAGCAAATGTGCCTACTCTGGTCTCGGCACGTGCGCTCTAGCCGACAGCTTGCGGATACAGTCTACATGGTGAGACTATTATGGATAAGAGAGAATATTTTTATTTGTCAAACGGCTGTCAAGCATCGATCGTCATGTCACCAGAATAAGACCCTCGATATTTATTGGAAAGGAGCTCTGTGCACTTTCACCACCCTGTGAAGTTCATCTTATTTCATCTTTAGCCTGACAAACTGCATGGTTTACCGAGTCGAAGTGGGAGGACCACACACCATATCATCGAGTGACTCCAAGTTTACTTTGATACGATGGTTATTATATTAATATTTGCACATAAAGGCATTTCCACCGCCATTTCTCGCATAATACATTTTACAGACACAAAAAAATCCCACCATGTCAAACAAACAAATGATCTGTCGCAATTTATAAAATTTATAAAATTGGAAACTTCCTGTTTCCATCACAGCTGTCGGGATTTTATTTTATACGGTATGACTTTTTTCGCATAAAAACTGTGGATGGAATCATGGTTAGTGTTGCTGAAATGATCCGAGTTATATCACGGTCACCTCAGAAAGGATGAATATTGTTGACAGTTAATAATTAAGAGTGCCAGTATGATTTTCTTCTTTGCCTACCCCCCCCACCCCCCCCCCCCCCCACCCCCCCAAGTTAAATATGTTTTTCTTACGATAATAGCTGAGTAGAAGTTTTGTGATGGTCTGTGCCTCTCCCTGGGGAGGAAGGGGTTAAGACTGTAGAGTTTATTTTGGGTAGGTGGGTGGAGGCAGTTGGAATGTGCCTGAGGGAGAGTGATAATCTGGCCATTCTGGACCCAGACCCTCTCAGAATGTTGCATGTCTCTATCAGTCTGTGCCAGTTGGAACCATTCCAATCTGATATGTGGGCCCTACATACAAACTAGACATTCAGGTGAGCGTATTATGGGTGTCCATGTTACATGACAGCCAGCTTGCCTTTAGTCTAACCTGATCATGAAACATAGGAGTGTCTATCCTCTTGGCTGAAGAAAGGTCTGACTAAATCAGCCTCAGTGTGGTCTGGGCGGACGTCTGATAAAATATGTGGTCATAAATTAATCAACATTTCTAGGCAGGTTGCCAGTAGCCCCTGATAGAATATATCTGCCAGAGGCAGCTGAACTAAAAAAATGATTCATTGGGTGGATATCAAATTATACCAGCAGTGGATAATGTTTGCCAGTTAAACTGATTTGCCCCTGGTATAGTGCCATTTGAGCTGTGTTATTTTAGTGAGACCCACCCCCTGGTACCTGTACATACACCTATCCACAGATATTTTTATATGACAGCACTTGTTTTACTACTACCCGGCCCTCTTTTTCCATTCGGAGTTGTTTACTCCCTCAAACACGAGGGAGAATCTTGTACCTTTTTTTCCCTCTACCAACCTGTAGGCCTACATGTATCTGTTACTATTTGACATCTGATAAGGCATAGCTCATCATAACCATCCATTAACACAATCACATGAGATGAGAACCTGGTGCTTTTGGGACTACGTCCACAGTGAAAATGTACCTGTGTTATGTCCAAAATGGCACCCTGTTCACTGTACTACTTTTGTCCAGGAAGTAGTGCACTATGTAGGGAATAGGATGCCATTTCAGAAGCAGCCTTGGTGCTCATTCACCAGAGGCAGGGCTCTACACTGACCTTTTTTTACAAGGAACACGTGTGCGCCTAAGTTGGAAAATGTAGGCGCACTCAAAGGAATTTAGGAGCACAATGAAAAATATTCTAAAATATTAAAGCTAGAATCTTTTATCTAGGCGCACTTTTGCTCTTAAATTAAGTCTAGGTCGCACAGCAAAATATTTAGCATAAAATGGATGCACTGTAGAACCATGAGAGGGTAAACTCCATGTTTTACCTCCCTGTTCAGAACTGACTCATTAACCCTGCAGCTAGTGTGTAGACATACATATTCACCTCTTCTATTTGTTCAAACACCTTGAAACATGTTTGAATTATGATGACAGCATGCAGTGTATTCAGACCTCTATAACAAACATGTCCAATTCAAAGATCATTGCAAGCACTTTTTAAATAGAGAGAAATATTTAAGTAAAATTATTAGTGTTTAACTTAACGATTTCCAGACGAAACCACTATCTGGGATTTTTGTATTTTTGGGCCTTTTAGGATAACAATTACCACGTTCCTTAAAGTTGACTAATCACAACAGTCATTGTGTTGAAGGGGAATCTGCTGCTTGTCCACAACAAGGCGGAGAGTGCTTCAGAAATAATTGTGTTGACCTGCCGACTGTCCATTGCCTAAACCTTCTCCCATTACACTACCATTCTCAGGCTAGAAAACTCCAGAAGCAAAAAAAAACCTTTGTACCCACTCTTGCCTCTCTTCTTCTGTATTTTTAAATACACACAGCAGGGAAGATGGAACACAGATGGACAGTAAAGAGGGTATCTCTTTAAAAATTCATTGCACTCCCTATTATCAGGGAGTTGGCATTAAATATTGATTTGCACGCACACACATGGAATGGGGGAAGGGCAGTGACCACAGGAAATGAAGGGCGAATTGGAGCCAATACAGAGTGCCACTTATTGGGATTGCTCGCCAGCACAATTCTGCTGATACAACTCCTATACCGATGGCATTCCTTAATGTTCGCCTCTGAAATGTGTTAACAGTTTCTTCCTGACTGTTTAGTCAGCGCTCAAATGACAAAATATGTGTAGCCTATAGCTAGGCCAGCCTACTTGTTAGTGTCAAAGCAACTGCCTTGCAGTTTTGCATTTTAGCTTATCTCAGTATTTTTCAAACCTTTATTTATTTTGTATGACTTGGTGTTTACCAGCTGCTGTCTATGTATTGTAACAATTGCAGTTTTTCATTCGAAAAAAATATGAACTGTCTAAAAAAACAATTTCACTATATCCTGAGATTTAGCTTTTAATATAATTTCTATATTTCTACATTTAGGCCTAAATCCTAAAAACATGATATTGATCAGCCAATGACTATTAGTGAAACATCCTTGTAACCCACACAGTTTTGCTCAAATGTGACTTAAGCCTTTTGCCTTTGGTGTAACCACTGTAAAACAGTTTGTCTCTCTGAAACCATTTAGCCTATAAAGGTTTGCTCATACAAATGTAGTCCATTGGCCTGATTATAAATAAATGAAATCAAAACTTGGAGCAAGGTCAGTGAAGTATTGCGTCCAGTTCGCACAGCATTTACTTGTGACCCAACCATTTTATATAGTGCACAACAGACCATTGGAGGAGCATATGCTGAAGACAGTTTGACAACTGAATTTTTCTACAGATCTGCCTTAAAGTGCCCTGGGAAACCTTTGGGTGTGCTCCATTTAACACAAAGAAAGAACAGGGTTAATGGAACTTGGCATCCCACGAAAAAACAATGGAATGAAAACAAAAAAAACAGCGACATGGGAAGCCCTATTAAAGTCTTCCTGTTGAATCAAGGAGAAATTAAGGGATGTAACTAAAGGGTCTGGGAGGGAGAGAGCAGGGAGGAGTTACAGTTTGAACAACAGCCAAGCAGTACAAGTGTAGTGAATACTGGCCTTTGGCTATGAAGTAGAGTGTTGGAAAGTGTCCAGCTTCTAGTTGCTGTGCAGCTGATGTCAGAACTGTGCAACCAAGGGGATTCTGGGAATTGGCAGGCGCACAATATGGAGTTGAAGGGGGGTAGCTAGTAGCAGGAATGTAAACAAAGATTGCATAAAGGCCAGCACTTTTTTGCGTGTTCCCATTTTGGTGCTTGAACCTTTTTGTATTTGGTTTGAAAGGGAAACCTAGTCAGTTGTCCAACTAAATGTTTTCAACTGAAATGTGTCTTCCTTATTTAACCCAACCCCTCTGAATCAGAGAAGGCACCTATACAGTGTTTTTAGTTATCTGAAAAGTCTAGCCTTGTATTTCTTCATAACTTGATTTGATTTAGGAATAACTGTGAGTTGTCTGCTAATACATTATCAGGGAGTGGACTGAGATTATACAACTTGCATTTCCTTTATTGGCTTAAAGCAATTAAAAAACTAAAAGGGTTGACATTGCTGGACTTCTCAAGCCATACATCTGTCTTTGTGGATGCCTTGTGTCTTTTGTAGTGTCTAATCTATACATTTCTATACAAGGCTTAAACTCTGTCTCCATTTGGTACTCCCCACCTTCTTACTGTATGAAAGCCTAGAATGTGACCTTGTGCAATAATACAAAGCTATGTATTAGTGTTTCACACTGCCTCGCATTTTTGAATCCACCTTATTTGAAATAGATTGGTGTGATAGGAAAATGTCACTAGGGTAAAATATGAACTTACAATTTAATCCGTAAAGACCCATTATGAGCGTGACATTCATACAAAGCATGATGTGTGAGATTAACAAGCCACACCTTGTTTGGATCCCATTTACATCTGGAAGATGTTTAGGATTCAAGTCAAAACAGTGGACAGTGTCATGACTCCCCCTGATCTTCATATGACAATGGTGGGTCTTTGTCAGCTGTTTTGTCTTGGTAGGAGGTGGGCTTGCCAAGTCCAGGCTGAGTAGCACACCTCCTACCACCTCCATGGTTCCTCTCTTTGTCCTTTAACTCAATCTCCACAACATGGGGGAGGACAGCTGACAAGGAGAGGACAAATCAAGGGTCAGCAGAGGTTAAACGTTCACCCATACAACCTATTGATCTGGATGGTCTGGTCACGCGACCAGGACATCTCCTTCCCTAAAGAGCCCTATGGAAAGGGCTGCTGAGGGGGCAGGACCTGGGCTGTCGTCAACCATTACCTTCATTGCCCAAGCCATCAATCATTCTGATTGACACTTGAGGCGCCTTACCCCAGCCCTCTGCTGCACAAACAACTGGAGCCTTTCTCTCCAGACATAACGTCTTCTGTTCCCTCCAGATTGTCTGCTGGTCCTGTTAGGTGACGCAGGTTTTGGTTTGTTTCGTGACACTGGCTTGAACCCTGAGTTTCGCTCCTATCTCTGTCTCCATCTCTCCAACGTTTAGAGACAACATTATCACTTCATCTCCACTGGCGCTGAATAAATGCTTCCAGCTTGAGCATGAATAGTCATTAGATGTTTATCTCGTTGCTAAGCAGAAGTTTTGGGCCTTTTTTGGGGTTAATTACGCTTATCAGTCTCTAACGTGGTAATGTAGTGTGGAAAGGTTCCAATCTATATAAAGGACCTCTTTGTTTTGTTAGGTGATGTTGTTGTTCTTAGAACCTGTTCTTGTTCGTGCCAATAAAACATTTCCCCACCCACTCACATTGCTGCCATGTGAATCTGCAGCTTGCTCACAGTTCTGCCCTACCTTCTTTGTCATTTATAAACATGATACTATTCATTAGACATTATACAATGGGTGGGTCTAATCTTGGACGCTGATTGGTTAAAAATGGCATTCCAGCCGGTGTCTATTCCAGAAGTTACCACTGGCTAAAACTGACGTTGAAATGCCTTTTTACTCTGTTCCATCTCACTGCGCAATCCACTGTCTCATCAGCCCAGCCAGACAATTTTATAAACTTTATCTCCACTTAAAAAGCATCTAGACATTATCTCCCTTTTTTTTTAGACTAGAAATTGGTTTTCAATAGCGGAGATTTGTTTAAACCTTGCTGTCTGTCTCTCTGACATTTGCAACATTGTTTCAGTAATGAAATTAGATCTCCAGCTGTCCCATAGTAATGTACGTGTAGGGGTCGGGAGTCGAGACAGACAGGCAGGCAGCGTTTCTCAGCCAGTCGAAATCATGAATCAGCTTAATTTGTATTGATATAAACAAGGAAATGTCAATAGAAAACAGGTCAAATGAAACGAAATGCAGCTGTCTTTCCAGTTTCAGTTTGAAGTGATTGTGTTAGCTGTGTTGTTGGCTAGCTCCTCTGAACAACTGTGTTCTGATGAGAGAGTGCATTTTCTATGCCAGGTGAAATCGCGCATCATTAGCTTGTTCTTATGAATGTATCCAAATAAATGTCACTAGAAAACAGCTTTAACAAATGCAAATGCAGCTATTTTGCTGTTATTCTGGCTGCACTTTTTGACGTGACTGTACGTTAGCCGTAGTTGCCTAGCTAGCAAGCAAGGGATAAGAACATTGCCAGCCGGTATGACATTTAGAACAAACAATTGGGTCGCATCCATAGATGCATGTAATATTCATATGTGTAAACATACTGAATTATAATTGGATGCATTTTACCGCCGTATCATACTGTGCTATGATTGGTTAAGACCACCCAGATGGTTAGGTCATGGTCAGTGGATCATGGTTGGAGATACGTGGACATGCAAGTGCACACTGTGTACAGCAACTTACCAGTTAGTGACACAAAACTGAAGGAGATCCAAGCAGAAACATAAAAGGACTCTCAACTCACACAGCTGAGGAAAGTCATACAGGATGGGTGGCCTGAGGAGAGGAGAAAATGCCCTCAGAGCGTCTCAGAGTTCTGGAACCATCGTGATGAACTATCACAGATCAACGGAATCATTTTCAAAGGAGAGAAAATCATTATTCCTACCAGTCTCAGAGAAGACATTTTGACAAAGATCCATGCTGGACACATGGTCATGGAAAAGTGCAAACAGAGAGCACGGGACATTTTGTTTTGGCCCGGAATGTGCAAACAAATAGAGGACATTGTTGGTAGATGCACCATCTGTCTTGAACGACGCCCCTCAAACACCAAAGAGCCAATGTTACCTCACTGTATCCCAGACCGACCCTGGCAGGTCGTGGCAACCGATCTGTTCACCTGGAACAACGAGGACTACATCGTAACAGTGGACTACTACAGCAGATACTTCGAACTCGACAAGCTTCACAGCACCACATCTGCAGCTGTGATACACAAGCTGAAAGCAGCCTTTGCCAGGCATGGCATTGTAGAGACTTTAATATCTGACAATGGGTCCTGTTACAAATCAAATGAGTTTGAATCCTTCACAAAAGCATGGGAGTTCACACATGTCACCACAAGCCCACATTACCCTCAAAGTAATGGCCTTGCTGAAAAATCTGTGCAGATTGCTAAATCACTCATGGACAAAGCAAAAGTAGACAAGAGAGACCCCTACCTCAGTCTCCTTGATTACCGCAACACTCCAGTTGACAACTTCAAATCACCAGCCCAGCTGTTGATGAGCCGCAGACTTCGCTCAATCCTTCCCAGCACCAACCAGCAGCTGCAACCTGAGGTCGTCAGCTACAAGGACAAAAACATGCACAGAGACAACAATAACAAAAGCGATACTACGACAGGTCAGCTAGACCACTGCCACCACTGATCGACGGAGAGTCAGTTAGAATCCAGGAGTATGGCCTCTGGAAACCAGCAGTCGTCATCCAGCCAGCTGACACTGAACGTTCAAATCACGTCCGCACCGCAGAAGGAGCGGTGTACCGCCGCAATCGTCGTCACCTACTGAACACAAAAGAACAACACACTGATGAGATGAACTGTTCCCCTGAAAGAGAACGTGATGGACTAAATACACACACAGCACAACATACACCGTACTTACCTGCAACACCACAAGAACTGTTGACTGACACAGAAGCATGCTCTGCATCATATCGCACAAGGTCAGGAAGAGGGGTCAAGCCCAGAATTGTCCTAGACCTGTGAAATGTCAAAGGGTGTAGGTGGATCGCTGCCATAAAAGAGTTCCAGACTGTAAACTTGTTATTGAAAGTTCACTTGAAATGCTTTGGTATTGTATTTGTTTGAAATGTTAAGATGTCATTTCTACAGTGAAAGCTGAGTTGCTGAGAATCCCTTGTTCGAAACGTAACAGTATGTTGGATCATTGTTTCAGAGTCTATGTTGATTCAGTTGGTGTAGTATGCAATATCAATGGTTACTTACATTGAGTTCAAACTGCAGAGCATGTATTCAAAAGAAACGCTTAGAATATGTAAAACATTTTTCTTTTGTTTTAAAAGAAGGGGGATGTAATATTCATACGTGTGAACATACTGAATTATAATTGGATGCATTTTACCGCCGTATCCTACTGTGCTATAATTGGTTAAGACCACCCAGATGGTTAGGTCATGGTCAGTTGATCATGGTTGGAGATAGGTGAACATGCAAGTTGTAGCTAGCTAATAAAGAGCTACGTTAAGAAAGATCCTGTAGTACTGCATTTTATTATTTTGTACAGAGCGTGCAAAACAAGACAATGCAGAACAAAAAGACGTCACAACTGGGTCGCGTCTCTGGCAACCAAACCAACAGGACGAACGACCAGATGGCTTGGGTAGCAACCTCAGATTTGTATCAGGACTATATCTCGTGGAATGATGAAATGGTATGAATAAATTCATCTAAATAGGGGTTTTCATGAAAATATGTCAGTCATTATTTGAATAGGTTAGTAAGCTGTTGTTTGGAGGATATATTGGCACGGTTTGCCAGGCCTCAACTTCGTCTCGAGCCTAACGACACCCATGCCAATATATCCTCCAAACATTGGCTTCTATGGCATTATCATTTAAGTGTAGTAAGAATAGGCCTTTAATACATCATCCATGCAGTTAGCCATGTAGAGGCTCTCACAAGCTACCAACTATTCTACATTCATCATCAAAGTCTGTACTGGCTGTATGTAAGAACAGCTGGGGTTAGTGGGAATGGGATACATGTATCATTTGAATATTGTTCATTCTATTTCCATGTCATGTATCGTCAAGTGGTGTTCACTCTCTTTTCACTTCAAATGTAAATATATACAACGAAATACATGATTATTACTTTGCCATAGGCCCTATATAGGATTACTTTAATCATTTAAATGTAGTTATTTTATTGACTACATTAATTGGCAGAATTCAAACATATTACATGTGCTATCACCATTATTCTTAATCCACACAAATCAATTCCTTTAAATTATTTTGACTGTCCTCTCAACTCTCTTCAGTTCTTAGAAAATGCAGCAATACTCACTACGAGAAACAGCTTTTGTTTTTGCTTCTGAGTATTTCAGTTTCAGTTTTAAGTTCTATTATGTGCAGGATACACATGGTATACACCGTTCAACGAAATACATACTTCCCTGCGTCTTAGTCCTTTGATTGTGCCCCAACCCTCTGTTCATAAGGTGAATCTCGGATTTAAAGATCGGGAATTCAGTCAGGATTAAGATGTGTTGGAGCGTGTTTGGCAGTGTGTTCTGTCTCTGTAGGTATAGTGCTCAGAAAGGCTGAATTTGTTCTCAGGTTTAAAAATGAGTAAATGTCTGCTCATGCATAGGTTTCTGTATTTGTTTGGGTGTAGAAAGAGGAGAGAGACAGACTGGAAAGTCATAAATGGCCTAGTTTCGGACTCATTCAAATACATAGTGGAACTTCTTTTGCTATTCATTCATTGACCATCCGCAAGTGTGAATTCTTTCTTACTGTGTTAATTATGTCTTCACACTACACTAGAAAGAGGTACAGACTGGGGATGATTTTGGAAGACGTCAATCTTTATTTACGTACTACTTTGGTATATTCTGCAAGTCACTTTACCCTGTAGGTATTAGCTCCTTATTTTCACTTCAAAAACAAACTACAGTATGCTTTGCTGGTTCCTTCTTCTTGAGCTTAGATTATGGGAAAGGGGGATACCACTTGTACAACTGAATGCATTCAACTGAAATGTGTCTTCCGCATTTAACCCCTCTGATGCAGAGTGGTGCGGGGGGGCTGCCTTAAATCGACATCCACGTCATCGGCGCCCGGGGAGCAGTTGTATTTGGGGGTTAACTGCCTTGCTCAGTGGCAGAACGACAGATTTGTACCATGTCGGCTCGGGGATTTGATCCAGTGACCTTTCGTTTACGCTCCTATCCGCCAGGCTACCATGGAGTCTTAATTTCCTGTTCCTGCAGCCCAGTAAAACTTTGACTTGATTTGTACAACTAATTTTCCTCTTGAGTGGAAATATTCTCTAGAAGGCACAAAATATACACAATTATGATGATACATTTTTTCTTAGGGAAAAAAAAGGTAAGCTCTTAGTTGTGTAACATAATATAGTAGGCCATAGCATAAAATAAGTGTATTATACTCAACCCAATGATTTATCTGTTTCTACACGCCAACTCAAATTGATAAATTCAGAACGGTTGGTTCTTTTAATTCAATGCTAGCAAACTCAGCTAGCGTAGTGTTAGCTCTTTAGCTTCCTTACCTCACTGTGATGCATTACCATTAATGTGATTTCTTATTTGGAACTGTGGTTTTATATCTCTTTGAGTTGAGTGTGTATGAGTGTGATAATGAGTAAAAGGGAACAGCCAGCACCACAGTGTGGTGTTGAACTGTCCTTGTTCACTTGACAGCCATGTGAAAACGCCGAAAGCTAGCATAGGAGGGATACAGCTAGGAACAATGCACTATTTGAATAAGAGCGATCATGTACCGATGTTCACAAACCATATCCAGAACCTTCTCACACTGGTGAAGTCGAGCTGCATGTTTGCTCCCTCCCCCTCCTGACCTTTCCCTCCCATCCCCCACTCGTGTGTGTGTGTGTGTGTGTGTGTGTGTGTGTGTGTGTGTGTGTGTGTGTGTGTGTGTGTGTGTGTGTGTGTGTGTGTGTGTGTGTGTGTGTGTGTGTGTGTGTGTGTGTGTGTGTGTGTGTGTGTGTGTGTGTGTGTGTGTGTGTGGTCAGCCCTGCCCGGAGGTGATTGTCAGGTGTGAAAGGATGGGTAAGTGTTTGTGTGACACATCAGCTCAATGCAGTTCCCTCTCAATGTCCATGTGGGGATAGGGTTCAATCGCTAGGCCCAATTATGTGCTACGTGACACTTCTCACCCGGTGCCATGATGATTTGCATGGGACTCCGGTTGCTGTTGTTTATCTTAACTGATTTGAGTACCAATTCCAGCTACCTGCGCTGGAATTATTCATGGTATTTGACATGAAACAGTTTTTTTTTGTGTGTTTGTGTTTAACCCAACAGGCACACGACAAGCTTGACCTGCACACAGTAGTTAGAGCATTCAGAAATGAACATGTTGCTTATCTTGTGTCCAATAATCCAAGAGTTACTAATGAAGAAACATTGGAAACAGCCAAATAAACATGGTGCGCTCAACCATTTTATGTAGTTTGCACAGACAATGCATTGAAGTGGTCTCTGACTATCTGTTTGCCTATTCACATTGTAACATTCTGGGTGGATCGAAGGAAATCTGGTTTGGCAGGAAAACTGCTCACGTTAAAACTCCCTGCTACTAAAAGTTACATCTAAAACGCCTGCCTACTTTGCCGCAGTATCACTGGGGCACACATAAAAGTAATGTACTGTAATGCTCACCACCAATGTCATTGACACAGCTCTTTGCGACACAATCGCACACAAGGAGACGGTCAACGCCCTATCAGTGTGTATACTATAGATTTAGGTTGATGTGACAACCTGTAGCCCCCAAACCCCACCCAGCCCAGATAAACAGATGTGTTCTACTAGAGGTATGTGGGGGAGGGGTGGGGGGTCTGGTTTGGAGGGGGGATTAGATGGGTGTCTGTGTGGGGGGTCTCTAAGAGTTTCCTGGGAAAAGGATGCAGCTGTATCCAGTAATACGAGAGAGAGAGGGGCCCAACTAAAGGGAGTGGTGGTTGATAGAGAGAGGGGGTGGGGAAGGGAACCTGATTGGTGGGTTTCTCTAGTAACTTGTGTCAGGAAAGTTAACTGTTTAAAGAAAGAGGAGCATGCTCCATGGCTTTGCCTAAGTAAATTGATTCTGCTTGTCAGGGATGGTGTCAGTAATCTTGTTCAGAGTGGTTGCTGCGGTCCCTCAACCTCTCCAACTGTCTTGTTCACCCGCCACTGGTACTCCAAACCTTTTGCTATGGCTTGGCCCAGCTAATGACTTTTCTTTGAGATGAATCTCATGCTAATCTTCAGTCTAAACCAGGGGACTCCAAAGTAATTTTAGCGAATGGCCCATTGTTTTTATAAGAAAATCTTATTTTCAATATACAGTACAGGCTCACAGTATAGCAATTATCACATTGCCTAACCAGAATTGACTGAATTCATTGAGGTTCACATTAGATTAGATGGCTGGATACAATTGGGCCCCCAGATATCATGTCTCAGACCCCTGGTTAAGCTATGAAGCCAAAAGGGTATCCTATACCAGATGAAGAGAGCACACAAATCTCCCTATTGACTACACACAGTTGAAGTCGGAAGTTTACATACACCATAGCCAAATACATTTAAACTCAGTTTCACAATTCCTGACATTTAATCCTAGTAAAAATTCCCTGTCTTAGGTCAGTTAGGATCACCACTTCATTTTAAGAATGTCAAATGTCAGAATAATTGTAGAGAGAATGATTTATTTCAGCTTTTATTTCTTTCATCACATTCCCAGTGGGTCAGAAGTTTACATACACTCAATTAGTATTTGGTAGCATTGCCTTTAAAAAGTTTAACTTGGGTCAAGCGTTTCAGGTAGCCTTCCACAAGCTTCCCACAATAAGTTGGGTGAATTTTGGCCCATTCCTCCTGACAGAGCTGGTGTAATTGAGTCAGGTTTGTAGACCTCCTTGCTTGCACATGCTTTTTCAGTTCTGCCCACATATTTTCTATAGGATGAGGTCAGGGCTTTGTGATGGCCACTCCAATACCTTGACTTTGTTGTTCTTAAGCCATTTTCCACAAATTTGGAAATATACTTGGGGTCATTGTCCATTTGGAAGACCCATTTGCGACCAAGGTTTAACTTCCTGACTGATGTCTTGAGATGTTGCTTCAATATATTCACATAATTGTCCTCCCTCATGATGCCATCTATTTTGTGAAGTGCACCAGTTCCTCCTGCAGCAAAGCACCCCCCCCCCCCCCCCATCCCCCTTTCTCCTCCAAACATAAATGGTCATTAATAAGGCCAAACAGTTCTATTTTTGTTTCATCAGACCAGAGGACATTTCTCCAAAAAGTTCAATCTTTGTCCCCATGTGCAGTTGCAAACTGTAGTCTGGCTTTTTTTATGGTGGTTTTGGAGCAGTGGCTTCTTCCTTGCTGAGCTGCCTTTCAGGTTATGTCCATATAGGACTCGTTTTACTGTGGATATAGATACTTTTGTACCCATTTCCTCCAGCATCTTCACAAGGTCCTTTGCTGTTGTTCTGGGATTGATTTGCACTTTTCGCACCAAAGTATGTTCATATGTAGGAGACAGAACACGTCTCCTTCCTGAGCGGTATGACGGCTGCGTGGTCCAATGGTGTTTATACTTGCGTACTATTGTTTGTACAGAAGAACGTGGTACGTTCAGGCGTTTGGAAATTGCTCCCAAGGATGAACCAGACTTGCGGAGGTATACAATTTCTTCTGAGGTCTTGGCTGATTTCTTTTGATTTTCCCATGATGTCAAGCAAAGAGGCAGTGCGTTTGAAGGTAGGCCTTGAAATACATCCACAGTTACACCTCCAATTGACTCAAATTATGTCAATTAGCCTATCAATTAGCCATGACATCATTTTCTGGAATTTTCCAATCTGTTTAAAGGGACAGTCAACTTAGTGTATGTAAACTTCTGACCCACTGGAATTGTGATACAGTGAATTATAAATGAAATAATCTGTCTAACCAAATGTTGGAAAAATGACTTATGTCATGCACAAAGCAGATGTCCTAACCGACTTGTCAAAACTATAGTTTTAACAAGAAATGTGTGGAGTGGTTGAAAAACAAGTTTTAATGACTCCAACCTAAGTGTATGTAATCTTCCGCCTTCAACTGTAGATACTCTGTGGCAAACAGATATGCCCTCTTGTTTATGTTTGCTGTAACTTATGTGATCTCATTTTGTCCAGACAGTTCTATTGTCAAGGCGATGATCTTTTCCCAGGCAGGTTAGGCCTATCTCAGGAGCCTACAGTAGGAATGCTGGCAGAGCAGACCGGTGTGGATTGGATAGAAGGAAAAGGAAGAACACGGCGGTTGCGCTGTGGAGGAGGAAGAGGTGGGGGGAGGCATGGGGGGGAGATCTATTACAAACTTGTGAGAGAGGGAGAAAGAGCGAGAGAGACTGAGGGGAGCCATTTTGAAGATTTATGGCATGGCACTCCTCGAAATGCAGGCATCCTGTAATTAAGACTTGCCTTGCCTCCAGCCCTACATTACCGCTCTCCCCGCCTAATCATCCAGCCCCCCATCCCTCTGATAATAAGATCTTACGGCAGCTTGGCGTCACTAATGAGCGCTAAATGCCACAAAGAGAATGGCCTGTTTGTGGTTACACAACAAGAGCCTGAAAAAAGCACTCCCAAACCAGAGTAGAGTTTTACATTTTGTGCTCTGGTCGAGCTGTTGTAATGATGAAGAACCTTGTGTAGCAGGTATACATATATATATATTTCACCTCAGGTATACATTTGGTTTGTAAGCTGCACGTTTGTTTGACATTCTAGCCAGTCAAAAGATACTTTTCACACCAGCAAGTGTGAATCAGACTGTAGTGAACAATCTTCATACCGCAATTGAAGTTGCCTCAATAGCCCACTGTATTCCCCTGAGCATGTGATCCACTTTTACTGTTAACTTTCACTGAGCTCTCAGCTATAGCAGCAGGGCCACATCAGGTTTTCATCAGACTGGGCCTCCTCTCTCGACTTGATGGCATTCTGAGGCTGAGGCTCCATCCTCCATTTTGGGGCAATAATGGCTCTCAACCCCCGTTGGTAATCTGCTCCCAGCTGTAACCTGTTTCATCTCTTCCCCCTCCCCTCTTCTCATCTCCTCAACAGCTCTATGAACTAGATGGCGACCCCAAGAGAAAAGAGTTTCTGGATGATCTATTCAGCTTCATGCAAAAGAGAGGTGAGGGAGTGTCGTATGTGTCAGAGAGTACTGTACCTTTCTGTCCCTCGATCTAGCAGAGCCACATCAATGCCAATAACTGCCATGACTCGACGGAGACTGGAAGGCTGTACTGTTTGCCTTGGTGGATTAGTACTGGGAGGCAGTGTTCTGTTCTCTGGCCCAGTGGTTCCCAACTCCAGTCCTCAAGTACCCCCAACAGTACACATTTTGATCGTAGCCCCAGACAAGCGCACACCTGATTCAACTCAAAGGGTTTGATGATTAGTTGAATCGGGTGTGTTTGTCCCGGGCAACAATCAAAATGTGTACTGTTGGGTGTACTTGAGGACCGGAGTTGGGAACCACTGCTCTAACCCCCCGTCCCTTCCCCCTTCATTGACATACGAAACACCACTCTCAGCTTTCACCTCCACGGGTGGATCATTATTCATTTGGAGATGATTGCCAATCCCTCACTGTTCCCAGCGCGTCTAAAAGTAGAGCGTACATAAGAGTGTATGAATTGAGTTAGGAATGTATTTATGCATATGTTTAGGCTCCAGAGTTTTTGTATGTTGCTCCGTTCAGTTATGGTGTTTAGTTTGGTTCAGCATTCCAAGTGTGAATTGCTGCCTCAAAACATGGCAATTCCACACAAGCTTATTTTATTAAACATAGTCATACTGTATCTACAAAACGATGCAGAGAAACAACATGGAGAGTAGTCAGCAGTCACATTGTGGGTTGATGTAGTGTTTTTATTCATGCATTTCAAACAGCACAGTACATTGTATAATGTTGATACACAAATTAGTTCTACTTTGGAAATATAAGGCCAACATGTTGAATGTAATAACAATAAATATAAATAAACGTCAAGATAGTCAGTGTGGAAAATCCAGTATTGAATGTTTACAGTATGTTTGCTGTCAAACAAATGTATGGGCGGGTCTGCGTGCATAGTTTCTCTAATAATTGGACACTGCCCTCTAGGGACAATATAGGGAATTGACAAAAGACAAAGGAGAAACATTTCTTTTTTTAAAAGCTTTCTTAATTGTTAAAGATGTCACATATTTGAAAGGATAATAAGACCCAATACCATGACAAGAGTAAAACAGACATGGCATTGACAACAGTCCCGTGTGGCTCAGTTGGTAGAGCATGGTGTTTGCAACGCCAGTGTTGTGGGTTTGATTCCCACGGGGGACCAGTACGGGGGAATTTTTTTTTAATGAAATGTATGCATTCACTACTGTAAGTCGCTCTGGATAAGAGCGTCTGCTAAATGACTAAAATGTATTATGTATTAAAGTATTGTGTGCTCAGAAAAGGTGTGACACTGTAGGAAAACAATACCCTCTCCCTATTAGACCATGACATTTCTGTCACCAAAGCCACACCCATTGAATGTAGTCTTGTACTCCTGAAGCGTTCAAACCGTTTCGAACTACTAGAAGGCTTTCTCAGTTCACACTCAGTTCCATAGTAACATATCAAAAGAGAAACCTAGCAAAAGAATATGGTGCAAGCACAGGCAGTGAGTTGTCTTTTCCCTGTCTCCAGGAACCCCTGTGAACAGGATCCCCATCATGGCCAAGCAGGTCCTGGACCTGTACATGCTGTACCAGCTGGTGACAGAGAAGGGAGGCCTGGTGGAGGTCATCAACAAGAAGCTGTGGAGAGAGATCACTAAAGGACTCAACCTGCCTACCTCAATTACCAGTGCTGCCTTTACTCTCAGGACACAGTGAGTACCAGGGGTTGGAACAAAAATAATTTTCCAATAATTTGTTCTGAACAGAAACATAATTTTGTTCCGTTCCACTGTTTGGACCAGCAAAATAAAGTTCTGAACTGGTTCGACCCCAAAACAAAGTAACTGTTTATATCGTTCCTTTCTGATCCTTTTTAAACCTCTGAAATCAACTTTTTTTAAAACATTTAGCGCAACATTAAATGACTTCACCAATCTGTGTGGATAGAGCAGCTTGCTATGGAGCGGGCAAGCTATTTACATGCATTGGATAGACAAGTGTAGGATGCGCGATGCGATTGACATTTTGCAGGTGGTCGGAGCTGGCGGAGGAGGAGGCTTGGCTTGAAGCGCTGGGCATCTTGTTGTGACATGCATTATCTGAATTAGTCCCACAGAATTATACCTACGGAGGAGCGGCTTTCATGAAGGAACTTTGAATGTTTTTGAACTTCAGAGAGTTGGCTTAACGTTGGACCAGAGCGGCACCAGAATTTAAAAAAAATAAACACGTCTTACCTTTTTGTAGTTAACAAATCCAATGTGAAACGTCATAACTACAGTATCCTTAACTAGCATTGAAAGGTTAATCCATTATTCTCTAATAAATAATCTCTCTAATTTCTGAACCCCACTTGTACGTCAGTAGGCTACAGTAGACTATACGTTGGAGGGGGAGGTAGCCTACACGAACACTCACTGGCTAAGATGTTCAGGTAGACACTGGAATAAGTGAGTGCTTTGCATCGGCTTTGTTGCGTTTTTTTGTGGGACTGAAAAAAAATGCTTTAATGTAAAATAATGTTATTAACCGGTTCCCATGCTTTTAAAATAACCGTTCTGTTCTGGAACAGTGTAATTCACTTTCGTTCCCGGTTCTGTTCCTCTAAATTGATTATTTTCTGGTTTTCTGTTCCGTTCCCTGAACCAGTTCCAACCCCTGGTGAATACACACACACACAATTTGTAAACTTGTTTCAAGGTATACTTATCCATTGTAATAGTGTTTTTCACATGATTTCATAATGTTCCTAATACCAACTGAAATGATGTTTTCACAGATACATGAAGTACCTGTACCCATATGAATGTGACAAGAGGAGCCTCAGCAACCCCAATGAGCTCCAGGCAGCTATCGACAGTAACCGGCGGGAGGGCCGCCGGCAGAGCTTCGGCAGCTCCCTCTTCACCTACTCCCCCAATGGGACCCCCACCATGCTGTCCTCCCCCAAGATGTCCATGCAGAACATGGGGATGAACGTGGCCACCAACGGAGCATCTCTCACTCCCATCCAGAAAATCAAGAAAGGTGTTGTTGGAGAGCAACAGGTTTTGCTCAGATATCTTTAGAGGACAATTATGCTGCATTGAAATTAGGAAGTTTGTTTAATTTAATTTAAATTCTTCTCTGGGTTCATTCATGTCATTCAGATTGAAGTGAACAGTAAACCATAACACGAACACAACCACAAAGTGTTGGGTGGGTTCATACAGATTACCACAGAACAGTTGATGTGAACAGTAACCCATAGCATCACACATTTTATTTGAAATGCCACCACATCCAACACTATCCTGTTCTAAACTTCTACGTTTGCCCTGCAGAAGAGGAGGGCGGTCAGCCCCTGTCCGGCATGAGCCGCATGTCTGGGCATCCTCTGGCGGGTCACTCGGTGGCAGTGGTGCAGGCGGCAGCGGCCCAGGCAGCCATGGCGGCCCAGGTAGCGGCTCTGGAGCAGCTGAGGGACAGACTGGAGACGGGCGAGCCCCCGGAGAAGAAGATGGCTCTGCCTGCCGAGGAGCACCAGCGACTGCTGCAGAGAGCGCTGCAGCACAACCTGCTGGCCATGACTGCCCAGATGCCCATGAACATCCGCATCAACAACCAAGGTAAAGAATGTTGCAATTTTAGATGCACTTTAAATAAAGTTTGATTTGAAGGTACCAATATTGGGCCACCATTGCAGCCCATCAGTAAAATAACATATGTCTTAGTATGGTTAATAACCAAAGTATGTCACTCACAGCGTAGAGGCCTGAGGGCACACAGTGTGTTGTGAAATCTGTGAATGTATTGTAACGTTTTCAAATTGTATAAATTGCCTTAATTTTGCTGGACCCCAGGAAGAGGTGCTGCTGCTTTGACAGCAGCTAATGGGGATCCATAGTAAATACAAATAGAGCATTGGTTCCTAAACTTTTTTACATTGTGACCTAGCTAATGAAGGCCTTTCAATTTCTCCTTGACAACCACCACATTAGACAAAACCGTATCTCTAAGCCACAACCCAGTCTTTAGCTACAACCCAGGGACTGGCCACACAACCCATTAGTGGTTCTCAACACATCATCTGAGAAAACACTGGTCTACAGTACAGTCCTAAAAGGGGATTTATGTCATGTAGATCAGGCCTCCTGTTCTGAAGCAAAATTGTCGATCTTGAACTGGCCATGTCAAACAATTGCGTATTTTGACCCATTTTGCACATACAATGTGCCCCAGCAGCATACAGACACTATACGTAGAGGATTCAACAGCAGAACTTTCTTATCCTCTTATCAGTGTCTAGTAAAAGTACAGAATGCTGGGGAATTTTACTTGACATTTTGTTGTTTTTGTTCAAAGGAATGAGTACTATTTCATGGAAATGCCCTAAAGCTATGTAGCTTTTCCCCCCTCAACTCTCCTCTTATGTGTTTTCTGTCTATTTAACAGTAGTTTGCAAGTCTACACAGAAATGTATGAGGTTGTGTGTGTGTGTGTGTGTGTGTGTGTGTGTGTGTGTGTGTGTGTGTGTGTGTGTGTGTGTGTGTGTGTGTGTGTGTGTGTGTGTGTGTGTGTGTGTGTGTGTGTGTGTGTGTGTGTGTGTGTGTGTGCTTCAGTAGTAGGGTTGTGTTTTCATGGTTGTTCAGACGTTTGGTTGTTCAGGCTGTTTGTATGTATAGTTCAGCAAGGCAGTTTACATAATAGGTTGTACAGTTAGGTTGTTCAGTGACTTTGTTTAATATATTAGGTTGTTCCGTTTGTTAGGGTTGTTCACGTAGTTAGTTTATTCAGATATCCATTTGTATGTGTTAGATTGTTTAATGAATTTGTTTGTTTATAAATTAGGTTGTGCAGTTAGTTAATTAGTTTACAGTGCCTTCAGAAAGTATTCCTGCCCCTTGACTTATTCCAAATTGTTGTTACATCCTGAATTCAAAATGTATTAAATAGATTTTTTCTCACCCATCTACACACAATACCCCAAAATGACAAAGTGAAAACCTGTTTTTAGAAATGTTAGTACATTTTTGGAAAACAAAATACAGTATCTAATTTACATAACTATTCACATCTCTGAGTAAATACTTTGTAGAACCACCTTTGGCAGCAATTACAGCTGTGAGTCTTTCTGGGTAACTTTCTAAGAGCTTCCCACACCTGGATTGTGCAACATTTTTCCATTGTTCCATTCAAAATTCTTCAAGCTCTGTCAAATCTGTTTTTGATCATTGCTAGACAACCATTTTCAGGTCTTGCCATAGATTTTCAAGTAGATTTGAAGTCAAAACTGTAACTTGGCCCCTCAGGAAAATTCACTGTCTTAGTAAGCAACTCCAGTGTAGATTTGGCCTTGTGTTTTAGGTTATTGTCCTGCTGAAAGGTGAATTCATCTCCCAGTGTCTGGTGGAAAGCAGACTGAACCAGGTTCTGTCTGGTGGAAAGCAGACTGAACCAGGTTCTCTAGGATTTTGCCTGTGCTTAGCTCCATTCTGTTTATTTTTTATCTTGAAAAACTGCCCAGTCCTTAACGATTACAAGCATATCCATAACATGATGCAGACACCACTATGCTTGAACATATGGAGAATGATACTCAGTAATCTGTTCTATTGGGATTTGCCCCAAACATAACTTTAATTGCTTTGACACATAATTTTCAGTATTACTTTAGTGACTTGTTGCAAACAGGATGCATGTTTTGTAGTATTTGTTTTCTTTACCGGCTTCCTTCTTTTTACTCTGTTAATTAAGTTTGTAGTGTGGAGTAACTACAATGTTGTTGATCCATCCTCAGTTTTCCTGTATCACAGCCATTCAATTCTGTAACTGTTTTAAAGTCATGGTGAAATCCCTGAGTGGTTTCCTTCCTCTCCAGCAACTGAGTTAGGAAGGACACCTGTATCTTTGTAGTGACTGGGTGTATTGATACACCATCCAAAGTGCAATTAATAACTTCACCACATATAATTATACATATAATTTAAGGATATTTACCCATTGATTCTTGAAGAATATAACATATAAATGCATCATGAGCTTAGTTTAACTGTCATACCCAATCAACCTGAAATATAAGCATGTTTTACTCCAATGTTTGTAAACAAGTATCCTATTTTTCGAAAATCGTCAGTCCACATATCAAGTGTAATTGCGCCATTGTATTTGTCCAAGTTCTCTCAACTCCAGGGCCACCCTCCAGCAGATTTGTAAACAAAATGAATGTAAACAAACACTATATAGCCTCAAAACATGGCTAAACTATCATTTTGATATGGATGGTCTGTCCTTGCATCCATATCGGTGTCTATGAATTTGAGTGGTTATGTTTCTCCACCCCCATCCCTCAGCTTTTTACGGAAACAGGCGCAGGGAAAACGCTTTGTTGTTTCAACTGCTGATTGCAGCTTTAAACGTCACCTATGAATGCTGTGTACGTTACATGCTGTGTGTGTTTTCTCAGATGGCCGGCAGGACTCCGCTCTCAATCTCACCACAAATGGCATGAGCAGCATCAGTATGTCAGTGGAGCTCAATGGAGTCATGTACACCGGTGAGTCACCAGTCAGTCTACAACACTCTTGTGTTACTACAACTGTCATTCCTGACTTGCTGCAACTCACAACATTGGACCTTTGTAGGTCAGGAAAACACAAGTTGAACTTTCAACTTGCTATCTTTTTGCAATGACATAAATGTTACTGTAAGTCTGTTTTTTTTTTCATGCAGGTGTGCTTTTTGCTCAGGCAGCAGGGTCAGCCTCGTCAGGCCCCTCTGGATCATCAAGTAACAACAAAGCCCCTGGTGGGCGCAGTGGATCCCAGCCGCTCCCCTACACACCTACCTCAATCAACCCATCATCTTAACAACTCTGGACCCTTCCCTTTTTGATGCCAAAACTAAAGCCAAAAAAACAAAAACATTTTCTAAATAGCCTATGCCAAAAAAACATATACAGCAAAACACAAACTAAAACTCAGTGTACTTCAAGTGGTCTATCTCAGGTTCTCTCATATCTTCTCCCCTCTTCTGTTCTTTAGCCAAAATAAGTTTCAATAACCCAACGAAGAGCCAGTATATGATTACGATATATGCACAGCCTGTGAATAATTTATTTCTACATAAATGCAGTGATTATCCAAGAACAAAATAAAAATAATAGGTTGGAATGGTAATGCGCTGTTTACACATTTAACACAGCTACTGACTCACAATTAAACTTATTTTATTTTTAACATTATTATTCTCATTATTATTATTATTATTATTATTATTATCATCTAACAATATAGTCATTGCAAAAAATATATATTTGGATTCTATAAAGCAGAACATTTTAAATATCTTCTATTTTAAGTAGAAAAGCTTTAAAGATTTTATTTCTTCAGGGCATAACAAAGTAACATTGTGACCTCATGTTATAGAAAACCTCTACATTTGCATAATGCAGTTGCACACAAATCAATCTTTGCTGAGATGTTCTATTAATTGTACCTCAGACACAGGTTCATAAGTCTCTGTGGTCACGATGCAAGATACCTTTTTTTCCCCCGGTGGAAGTCAACAGGAATTGTTAATGCTCATTGGGACTTATATGTGCAGACATGTTGGTTTTTCTCAGGTGTCCGCCAGCTTGCTGTAAAACAATCACTTTGTATTTCACTGCTCTATGTTTCTGTCATAGTTACAAACTATACAACTGTATTTGCTGGTTTGAGTGTTTTGTTTCTTTCATGACCCGTTTAAACCATTTGTTTTTAGTTTTAGAATTTAGTTTTCTATCCGGTTGTCTCATCAATTACCCAGGGTCCTCTGTACTTTTATAAGTAGAGGGATCATCTTCACTCTGAAGTTAGCTGCTCTTTTGGATGTCTTTACTTAGCTTTTAGTAGGGGATTGATGGGTGTAGGAATTCTTAGCTCTGCAATAGTGCGGCTTTAAAACAGAGGTTTGGGGTTGAAGTAGCTTTACTTGGGGGCTTGAAATCATGTCTTAAAAGCACCTACACATTGATATGACATCTTCATAACAACAAAGCGTTTATGAATTTAGCTACATGCTTGCATTATGTAGCGCTGCTTATGTAAAGGATTGGGGTGGAAACAGCCAATCAATTCCTGTCTTTGGGTCAGCACTGCTCTTCAAATTCACCTTTTGACCTCCTTGTCCCCAAGGCAACATCTGACCATCTGGTCATCAGGAAAATATCAATTTTTATCAGATATCCATTGATTTGCAGCGCTCAGAAATATTTGCATTTTAACTGCTAAGGTACCACAGCTACTACGAAGGTTGTTTCTGCATCTTCAAGAAACTGCATGGATTCACACTCCAGTACTTTTTTTTCGAATTCAGAATCCTCAGCGAGGGTGGATTTTTGAATTCATTGTAGTGACAATCAGGAGATGTTACAACATTGTATACCTCGTGTGTTCTATTTTTCCACAATGAAGCCCCTCTACCTCAAAGACTATGATTAGACTATGTCTCTTGTAAGATCATTACATAGTACCTTAATGAAGTAGTATATTGCGGTTATATCTTAAAGTGTGATATATTATGCTGCGCTTCATGACTTGGGTTTATACTGTACAATGCATTGACAGAGATAAGAGATTGTAGTTATGATTGTGGTCAGAGAATTCAGCTTTTGATAAATAATGGTTGGAAGGATAGATTATTGCAGACAATCATATTAAACCTTTAATCTTTCCTCTATCATAGCTGATGATAATTACTTTGGATTGTTTTGGCAACATGCAATGGAGACCAGGGAAGCCTTAGTCAGGAATACTTATTTTATTGCTCTGGGATGCTGTCCCCGGGTGGATATCTTTGTTACAGCGCACAATCATACGTTTCAGGGATGGATATGGTTGTTTTTTGGGGCCCCTATAGCTAGCGTACAAAAGTATTCTCTTGAAAAAAATGACTTGCTTTTGACCTATGGATATTTGATTGCTTGCCCCCCCCCCCCCATTTCTTCATCTCAACCAAAGTTAAGAGACCTACTTATTTCTAATCAGAATCATTCCATGAATTTTCAGCCTTGATATGAGATTTACCACTTGCTTTAACTATTTGTTTGGTAGATACTATATCACAGGGACAACCAAAACATATGTGGAGATTAAATCAAATGAAATGTTATGATAAAATATCTGCTGTAATTGCAAGATGCCTTATGCTGTGACAATTCTTCTATGAATTAACCTGTGTAGATAACACTTCTGAAAAGGCTTTGGATGGCTGTAGATATGACTTACTTTGTTTTCACGTTTAAGTTCTTTCTTTAAAAAATATGATATAGAAACCTAGCACAGAGATTACATGATGACATGTATCATATTAATAATAACAGTCATAATATTAATGACGATAATAGTATTGTGAGATTTGTGGAAGCACTAGGTTGACATACCGGCCTTGGTTTTGTTAACTATTTTGTTTTCATGTACAGTACTTGGAAATTCAGAGTATAAATGAGGCTTTTTGTCTTTTACTTCTCAGGAATATACTTCTACCTCCAGTTTTACAGATGTATCCCTGCTAGGGCTAAAGTTAGTGGGTGCACAAGGGGTCGCACTCTTCATTGGTGTTCTAGTTGGTTTTTCAGCTTTCAACTACTTCTTATAGATACAGGCACAAAAGTATTTTTTATCTGTTCTGTACACGTGTGCAATTTTTTCTCTCTCATTATTTTCTATGATGAACCTTTCCACTGAATGGGATGCTTCCCAAAATATGAGGAAACAAGTGAAGTTGAGGTGTGGCATGTTGTGCCTCTCTAATAACCAGTTATTAGTATGGTGTAGTGCCCAAATAATAGATCATCAACATGCTTTTTAGAATGTGTGACCTCTAATGCTTTTAACCATTTTCTGAGGGGTGATGAACTATTCTTACATATTTAATCAATATGTGTTTGTGTGAATGTTTTATTTGGGATTTTAATAAATATCACTTTTTCCTAGAATGTCAGCTGAGGTGTTACGTGCTGTTCTTGTCAACAGAAATATACTGTACCAGTCAAAAGTTTAGACACCTACTCATTCAAGGGTTTTTAGGTTTACTATTTTCTACATTGGATAATAATAGTGAAGACATCAAAACTATGAAATAACACATATGGATCATGTAGTAACCAAAAAAAGTGTTAAACAAATCAAAATATTTTATATTTGAGATTCTTCAAAGTAGCCACCCATTGCCTTGATGACAGCTTTGCACACTCTTGGTATTCTCTCATCCAGCTTCACCTGGAATGCTTTTCCAACAGTCTCGAAGGAGTTCCCACATGTGCTGAGCACTTGTTGGCTGCTTTTCCTTCACTCTGCGGTCCAACTCATCCCAAACCATCTCAATTGGGTTGAGGTTGGGTGATTGTGGAGGCCAGGTATACTGATGCAGCACTCCATCAATCTCCTTGGTCTAATAGCCCTTACACAGCCTGGAGGTGTGTTGGGTCATTGTCCTGTTGAAAAACAAATGATAGTCCCACTAAGCACAAACCAGATGGGATGGTGTATCACTGCAGAATGCTGTGGTCAGCCATGCTGGTTAAGTGTGCCTTGAATGCTAAATAAACCACCGACAGTGTTACCAGCAAAGCACCCCTACACCATCACACTTCCTCCACACACTTCCTCCATGCTTCACGGTGAATATCGAGAACCAGAGGGGGCACTGTGTGTTCCTCTCTCTATTGTCTTTATTTTTATCCCCTTATTCCTCACCCAATTTCGTGATATCCAATTGGTTGTTACGATCTTGTCTCATCGCTGCAACTCCCCAACGGGCTCGTGAGAGGCGAAGGTCGAGTCATACATCCTCTGAAACATGACCCACCAAGCCGCTCTGCATCTTAACACCTGCTTGCGTAACCCGGAAGCCAGCCGCACCAATGTGTCGGAGGAAGCTCTGTTCAACTGATGACTGAAGACAGCTTGCAGGTGCCTGGCCCGCCACAAGTAGTCGCTAGACCGCGATGAGCCAAGGAAAGCCCCACCGGCCAAACCCTCCACTAACCCGGACAACACTGGGCCAATTGTGCACCGCCCTATGGGACTCACTATTCGGCGAAGAGCAAGCATCGCCCAAAATGGAGTATACTCTACACATTCAACGAAAAACTCACCTATGGAGTCTTCACATCCACTTCTCGCTCACCTGCGTAGCTGAGGGATGAAAAGAGGAAATGATGCTACACGCCCAGGTATTTATAGAGGGTGGGGGCATGCGCATCATACCCTTGGCATGGAATTACTCTGATATCAATATCTCGACTCATCCTGCCGCCAGGCGGAAGGATATCCCATTGAGTGACTAGCATAGATCCTCAAGCGAAATAGAACTAGTTTCAGGCATTTCTTTTATGCTTGCTACATTAGGAGTGTCGCCATAAGTAGGAGTGTCGCCATAAGTATTAATCTTTATATCGGTGCCATTATAGTGTCTGTGACGGCATGGGCAGCACCATTGAGGCTACAACCCATTGGAATCCCCACCTAGTTGACTACTTTAAAATGGCAGAAGCATGGTGGAAGTCCAATGGCCATGCCCATGCTAAAAAGGCTTATATCCATGATGTGTTCTCTATTATCTCTGAGTGTCACCTGATTAACATCCAAAAGCGAAAGTTGTGTCATAGGCTCTCTTTCCATAGGGGAAACACTCTTTTCATACCTTTTCGATACCGAAGTGACTTTTTCGTAGCAGGTTAGGAGACTGAGGTTAATGTCAAGAAGGGGGTTTGGGTTAGCGAAAATCACTTTGTATCGAAGTGGCATGAAAAGAGGGTATCCCACAGCAGCAGTAAACACAGAGGCTCAACATCGCAAGACTTCCGGGAACGCTTGTAAAACAGAACAAGCAGAACAATCTGGGTTTGGGGATTGAGAAGTGAACAATTCTTCCTTAGTTGTTCATTTTCTAGAAATCTAAAGGCACAACCTAGATTCGAGCCAATGTCTTAAGTAGTTGAACATGTTAATACTCCAATCTCAATTTCGTCAAAAATAACTTTATATCGACAGAGTGCCTTTGATTTTCTGGCCTTTACATGCACAGTTCGGCGCGAGACGACCGTTGGACCCGATGACGTATTCTGCGCATGAGTTTAGCTAACCAACATCGCCTACAAACGTGATCGGGGATTTATATCGGAGAAGCAGTTTCTGCCTATCTGCATACTGTACTGTCTTTGTGTGACCGTTTCCGGTAGATTTAAAAAACTAGACGGCACAAGAACGAATGGGAAACGACAGACAATCATAAACAGGAACTGGGTTTTTTTCTCTCGACATTTTGAGTAGGCCCAATATTATTTTCACGAGCTGTATAACGAGTAATGTTTGTGTAACTACACAACACATTTCAGTTTGTGAAGATGAGACTTCGGTCTCGAAGTATTGCTGACCCTTCATCGGCACGGTTTAACAGTCGGTGGAACTCAAAGAGAGAGGCGCGGAACGTAACTGAAAAGGTAAATCGAGAAACCTGTTTTTCCAGAATTGCTTGGTTTAATGTGAAAACTTCGAATGCGTATTACGCACTATCGTTGGCGAACAAACTACAGTAGCTAACTGGTTTAACGTTAGCTAACTAATGGTTGTCAATTGGTTATATCGTAAAGATTTATGAAAACACATTTTTGGACTTCATTTAAGGTTAGGGTTATTCATAAGGTTGGCAGTGTGGTTAAGGTTTATAGTCAGATGATTGTAGAAATAGGTGGGTTTAGTTTTATGACTTTGTGGTTGTGGTAACTTGTGACGACCCCTAGCTAGCCGACTGGACATGTTTGTACAATTCGAAAAGTAAAACAATTACGCGCTTGCGTACATGTGGCTAATCGATTTATGGCGCTTTCACAACAACTGGGAACTCGGAAAAATAGGTCAAATCATGACGTCAGTGATTTTCAAATCGGAAAGACGGAGCTCTAGAAAGATGCCCGAGTTTCCGACTTGGAATTTCGAGTTGGATGACCATTAAACGTTTTTCCTAGTTGTCTAGAACGCTCGGAAGTCGGAGATTTCCAAGTTCCCAGTTGTTTTGAACGCGGCATTACAATGTACCACTCATTGCAGGGGCAAACGGAGCAAAACGAGTTTCCAATGGACAAATTCAGGTAGGTCCCTTCACCGTTTTCTTCCGTTTAATCTCTAGCCAGTGGAATCCCGTGGCGCGATATTCAAATACCTTAGAAATGCTATTACTTCAATTTCTCAAACATATGACCATTTTGAAGACGAGACTCTTGTTAATCTAACCACACTGTCCGATTTCAAAAAGGCTTTACAACGAAAGCAAAACATTAGATTATGTCAGCAGAGTACCCAGCCAGAAATAATCAGACACCCATTTTTCAAGCTAGCATATAATGTCACATAAACCCAAACCACAGCTAAATGCAGCACTAACCTTTGATCTTCATCCTAGGACATTATGTTATACAATACATGCATGTTTTGTTCAATCAAGTTCATATTTATATCAAAAACCAGCTTTTTACATTAGCATGTGACGTTCAGAACTAGCATACCCACCGCAAACTTCCGGTGAATTTACTAAATTACTCACGATAAACGTTCACAAAAAACATAATTATTTTAAGAATTATAGATACAGAACTCCTTTATGCAATCGCTATGTCCGATTTTAAAATAGCTTTTCGGCAAAAGCACATTTTGCAATATTCTGAGTAGATAGCTCGCCATCACGGGCTAGCTATTTTGACACCCACCAAGTTTGGCACTCACCAAACTCAGATTTACTATAAGAAAAATTGGATTACCTTTGCTGTTCTTCGTCAGAATGCACTCCCAGGACTTCTACTTCAATAACAAATGTTGGTTTGGTTCAAAATAATCCATAGTTATGTTCAAATATCCTCTGTTTTGTTCGTGCGTTCAAGACACTATCCGAAGAGTGACACGCCCGGCGCGTATCGTGACAAAAAAATTCTAAATATTCCATTACCGTACTTCGAAGCATGTCAAACGCTGTTTAAAATCAATTTTTATGCGATTTTTCTCGTAAAAAAGCGATAATATTCCGACCGGGAAACCCTGTTTTCGTTCAAAGACTCAAAATCTAAAATGGACTCTTCACGTGCACCCCCGTCTCATTGTTCTCAGATCGACCACTTACCAAATGCGCTACTGTTTTTCAGCCATGGGCTGCAAAGTCATCATTCAACGTTCTGCCGCCTTCTGAGAGCCTATGGGAGCTGTAGGAAGTGTCACGTTACAGCAGAGATCCTCAGTTTTCAATAAAGAGAGTGTAGAAGGCCAAGAAATGGTCAGAGAGGGCACTTCCTGTACAGAATCTTCTCAGGTTTTTGCCTGCCATATGAGTTCTGTTATACTCACAGACACCATTCAAACAGTTTTAGAAACTTTAGGGTGTTTTCTATCCAAATCAAAGAATTATATGCATATTCTAGTTTCTGGGCAGTAGTAATAACCAGATTAAATCGGGTACGTTTTTTATCCGGCCGTGCAAATACTGCCCCCTACCCTAGAGAGGCTAAAGGGTAGGTTACATTTAGTTTTTACTCACCAAAGACATAGTAACGTAGTTGTAGTCACGATCTGGTTACCTATAACTACAAACCGTTCAGTTTTAGCGTTAAGTAAATATTAACTTATTTTCGGATATCTTCGGAACTACCCACAATGCACTATTTCTCAACGTCATATGGAGAACTTTTCCTACCTCGCTAGTTCCAGTTTGGTAATGTTAGCTACTAACCATGCTATCATGTAATTACATTCCAAACCAAGTGTTGGCGCTGGTAAGCTAGCTAGTGCTGTAATACCCACAGTGCAGTACTAACCACAAGGATGAGGTTACGACTCATTTGTGGCCCAAAAATGTGAAGCAAACTGAAGTTGGAACGGTTTGTCCGGTTGAAGCTAGCAGTATGGGGACCGTGCTCACGTCTACTGTATGTGGTGCTCGTTTCACCCCGGAGGACTTTGATGGCTTAGTATAACCAGTGGAAGGCAGGGTTGGGGAATGATATTCTGACAGAAACCAGGTTCTGTGCTGAGCGTGAATGTGAAGCCTGTAACCTATATTACTATATCCTATTGGTTAGCTAGCTGCTTCTCCTGGGCTCTTCTTTGACTTTGGTAGCTAAATCAATCGGTAAGTCGATTTCTCTACTTTTATCGGCTGGCATTTTTTTGTGTTCTGTAGGTTCCTGCCTGTGCTAGACTGGTTTTTCCAAATAGATTTATAACTAATTGTGTCTGTGGTTGTTCTCTAGCTAGGCTAGGTAGGTGGCTGGCTAGGCTGGGCGGCTAACTGGTTAGATGGAGTTTATGTATTTTCAATACTTTGGTTTAGTTTAATGTAGCTGTAAGCTAGGTGTTGATAGCAACTGGCTGACTCACGCAGGTTGGTAGGGCTAATGTTATGCAGGTTAGTAGGGCTAAAATTAGCAGGCTTTGGTAGCTAACTCGGCCATCAATTGGTAAGTCTCCGCTCTCTCTCCGTCATTTAGGTGTAGGGGGCATTCTGATCCTTTTGATGAGAACTTTTGGCTACTTTTTCATACTGTTGTCACAATTATATTTTCTGTGTGTAGGATGAAGAGGTACAACAGCCAGACGACCAGTCGCTCTACTCTGATGATATCCCCATCGCTACAAAGCGCCCTCTTGTACACGGGCGTGGGAGGAAAAGGGTGGCAGCCCCAGACTATGAAGAAAGAGAAGGTACCTGTTTATTTTGGTGAATGCAATTGCTCTATTGATATTTATTTAAAAATGGCAACTCAATACTGACTGAATCATTCTGTATACATTTCTAGATCTGGGCTTCAAGACCCCAGTTAATGTGCGCCATCACCGGGTGCTGTCGGAGCTAAACCCCACCTCTCCCCTCAATTCCACTGTGCGAAATATCTACTCCCCCGTTGTCCGTTTCCTTACTCCTACCAAGGAAAGTAAGTATAGGTAAAGGTTTTATATCCAATACTATGTTCAAAATTGCATACTTCCACACAAGCGGTACCGGCGCGCCAAGTCCAGGACCAAAAGGCTTCTACCCCCAAGCCATAAGACTGCTGAACAATTAATCAAATGGCCATACTGCTGCTACTCGCTGTTTATTATCTATGCATAGTCACTTTACAAAATACCTTGACTAACCTGTACCCCCGCACATTGACTCAGTACCGGTACCCCCTGTATATAGCCTCGTTATTGTTATGTCATTTTCTTGTTACTTTTGGATAAAAAAATATCACTATTTAGTAAATATTTTCTTAACTCGATTTCTTGAACTGCATTGTTGGTTAATAAGGGCTTGTAAGTAAGCATTTTACAGTATTCAGTGCATGTGACAAAATTAGACTTGATTATTTCGTAAGCATACGAGTGTGTGTGTTAGCTTTTGTATGCAGGTGGGATAGTCTGCCTGAAAGACCAGAGGCTAATTCATGGGTGTGCAGTTTTTCACAGCGTTCAGATTGTTCTGTTTTACACAAAACATTTCTGACTTTCTTCATCTTGGAGAATAGGCCATCATGATTTGGCACTTTCCTGGATCCATTGGGTAGGCCTTTTTGTTTACAGAGAAACTGTCATTTGTCAGTTTCAAATAAACAAACTACTGTATAGGCTAGCAAGGACTTGCATTGTTTATCAAACATGCATGCCATTCTGTGATTCTTGAGGCACGAGTGGATGAGGTCAGCACAGTAACATCTTAATTGGTCCAGTGATATACCAGGGTGAATGAGTCCTATTCATTTTAATCGAGGCAATATTTTCCTATTCAGATGTGAGAACCCCCAGCAGTGGTGATGTGATGAGCCCAGAGCAGTGTGTGTTTGGCTATGGTTCCATTAGCCTTCTCGCTGGAGATGAGGACCACAATGAAACTTTCAGCCCGTGAGTTATGCCATTTTTATATTGTGTTCTTGGTGCTGTGGAATACAATTATAGGGCTGCACTCTAGGGATGCACAATATATCGGTGAGCATATCGGAATCGGCTGATATTAGCTAAAAAATAATGTCTAGTTTGCTGATGTGCAAAACCGATGTCAAAGCTGACGTGAATAACGTAGGTAGATGACGCCATGAAGAATACAGCACTACACAGAACAAAAGCAGAAAAATACTAGGTCCACACTTCCAACAACTTAACAAGTTCAGGTTGAGCAGTCATTTGAAAGAGTAAGAACATTTCAGCGAGACAACTCAGGCAAAATCCATTAACGCCAAGATAATGGATTTCATTATGCTACTTGCTATGGGCGTCACGACTGTCATTTGGATCAGCGATGTCAGCCCCATGAGCATGCTGAGTCTGACAGCACAGTGGGTCGACGAGGATTTCGTACTGAGGAAAGCCATATTGCATGCTCAAGAATGTGCTGGTTCTCATACCGCTGCTGCCATTTCAATGGCATTTGAAAACATGTTTGAAACTTGGAAACATGAACACACTCCTATTGCCAATCGAACAACTGACTCGAGAAATAAGCTAATCAACTGCGTCTGTAGCAGACGTGATACCCTCTGTCATGGCATTGAAACGCCTGCTCAACAAAACTGCCGACACAGACCGTGGGGTTAAAACTTATAAAAGTACTGAAGGCTGTGAACAAGCGATTCGGTGGTATTCTCTCTGAGCCTTTTTACTGTGTTGCCACCATGCTTGATGCTAGGTACAAGGACCGCTACTTTGACGCAGACAAGAAGCAGAGTTTACGTGAAATGTTACATACACAACTGGACAAGATGGAAATGGACACAGTGACAGTGCGCACCGAGGAAGAGAAGCCACAGACAGACACAGCTGAAACTTCACTGCTTGACATGTATGATGAAATCCTGGTTGAGAATGAAATTACTGAAAAAATGAACAACAAAACAGCACAGCAAGTAAGTGAAAGAAATCGGTTTTGATTGTTTCACTTGTAATGGGGTACATTTTGTAAATGGCAATAAAATAACTTTTTAGTGTGTGTGATCTTTATTTTAACTAGGCAAGTCGGTCAAGAACAAATTCTTATTTACAATGACGGCCTTCCCGGGCCAAACCTGGACGACGCTGGGCCAATTGTGCGCCGCCCTATGGGACTCCCAATCACGGCCGGATGTGATAAAGCCTGGATTCGAACCAGGGACTGTAGTGACGCCTCTTGCACTGAGATGCAGTGCCTTAGACCCCTGCGTCCATGTGTGTGTTAACTATTTAACTGTACTAGAGTGCTTAAAAGGCCGCTAAAATTTAAAATATCGGTTATCAGTATCGGGGGGGAAAAATATCGGAATCTGCCAAAAATGTCATATTTTGCATCCCTTCTGCACGCCATAACATATATTATTAAATCCAATGTCTACTTATTGAGTTGGATCACCTAATGGGGTTATTAAAATGCAGGCTCAAAGAGTTACCAACAAACCTCCGAAAAGGTATCAAATAACTTAAGTTAGCTGGCCACCTTGACCAACTTAATAGTTCCTGCTTTGTGATGCACCTCTGCTGAAATAATCCACTGCCCAGAATCGCTTTCCCATTGTCCGTGGTTCTGGAGGACTCACTCCCTTGTCCTGAAAGTAATTTGAATCCGTTTCATTGTCTTCTTTAGCTTCTCTTTCATCAAGAACATTCCATCCAAGTGCCAGCAATCCAAACCCTGCATAAGAGACATCCCACCTAAGACAAGGAGTACTCCCCAAGCCACG
The DNA here is from genome assembly GCF_965601325.2 of Salmo salar. Taxonomy (NCBI): domain Eukaryota; kingdom Metazoa; phylum Chordata; class Actinopteri; order Salmoniformes; family Salmonidae; genus Salmo; species Salmo salar. The sequence continues at coordinate 18,046,098 of NC_138300.1, forward strand.
CTAGTTTTAGATCTGGTGAGTGTTGGGTTTAACTTTTTGAATTCAGTGACTAAGCAAAGCATTTACCTGATTTATATTAATATTTATTTGATGTATTAAATCAAACACTGTGGTACCAATTGTATGGAATTATTTCTGTGTTCTAGGATGAAACGCTCATGTACAGCTCTCTGAATGTGATTGAGGATGCAGAGTACACCTTCCGCACATGCTTCCAGGACAATCCGTACAAGGTGAGTGAATCAACCAGTTCCTTCTAGACTTGTAATGACTGGTGTTGAGTTTATTTTTTAAGTAGAATGAATGCCTGTTTTTTTATAATGACAGTAACAGAAAATATTGTAATATCTTCTCTTAACTCAATAGGTCTACGTGATTCTACGACCATATGTGAAAGAATTTCTGGAAGCCATGACAAAACATTTTGAGGTATGCTTCTAGGCTTGATTGCTAAGTTCTTGTGCTGTACCCATATTTTTTGTTGTTGTTGAAACATACTCAACTTGTCCCCCATTGTGGGGGTTCTACTAAGCTACGGTGCATTCGGAAAGTATTCAGACCCCTTGATGTTTTACAAATTTTGTTAGGTTTTTAGAATTTTTTGGCAAATGTTTAAAAAAACATACCTTATGTAAATAAGTATTCAAACCATTTGGTATGAGATATGAAATTTAACTCAGGTGCATCCTGTTTCAATTGATCATCCTTAAGATGTAAATACAATGTGATTGGAGTCCACCTGTGGTAAATTCAATTGATTGGAAATTATTTGGAAAGGCACACACCTGTCTATAAAGTCCCACAGTTGAAAGTGCATGTCAGAGCAAAAACCAAGCCACGCGGTTGAAGGAATTGTCAGTAGAGCTCCGAGACAAGATACAATTCCGCAGCATTTAAGGTCACAGCCTCCATTCTGAAATGAAAATACGTTTTGGTAGTTCCAAGAACCCGATGGTCACTCTAACAGAGCTCAAGAGTTCCTCTGTGGAGATGGGAGAATCTTCCAGAAGGACAACCAATCAGGCCTTTATGGTAGAGTGGCCAGATGGACGCCACTCCTCAGTAAATGGCACATGACAGCCCGCTTGGACTTTGCCAAAAGGCACCTAAAGGATTCAGACCATGAGAAAAAAGATTTAACTCTTTGGCCTGAATGCCAAGCGTCATGTCTGGAGGAAACCTGGCACCATCCCTTCGGTGAAGAATGGTGTTGGCAGCATCATGCTGTGGGGATGTTTTTCAGCAGCAGGGACTGGATCCTGACTAGTCTTCAAGGAAAAGCTGAACAGAGCAATGTACAGAGAGAGCCTGCTCCAGAGTGCTCAGGAAGTCATACTTTGGCAAAGGTTCACCGTCCAACAGGAAAATGACCCTAAGCACACATCCAATACAACGCAGGAGTGGCTTCGGGAAAAGTCTCAATGTCCTGAGTGGCCCAGATTGAACATCTCTGGAGAGACTTGAAAATAGCTGTGCAGTGACGCTCCCCGTCCAACCTGACAGCGCTTGAGAGGATCTGCAGAAAAAAATGGGAGAAACTCCCCAAATACAGGTGTGCCAAGCTTGTAGCGTCATACTCAAGACTGTAATCGCTGCCAAAGTCTTCAACAAAGTACTGAGTAAAGGGTCTGAGTACTTATGTAAATGTGATATCATTTTTTTTGTATATATATAAAAATGGAAAACCTGTTTTTGCTTTGTCATTATTGGGTATTGTGTGTAGATTGATAAGGGACAATATAATCAATTTTAGAATGTGGAAAAAGTCAAGGCATCTGAATACTTTCCGAACACCATCGTGTTTGTGAGAGTCGTCTTTACATAAAGGGGTCATAATAGTTTGTAGGCCAAACCGTTTGGACGCTACAATTTTGTGAGAAGACCGATTTTCGGGATGTCTCATGGTCTGGCAAACACCACTGTAGCTCTTTCACCACAGATGTGTTGGATTGAGATGCATTCAATGTAACAAAAACATCTGGCTTAAACTGATGGATTTGTATAGGGATTTTTTTTTTGCTAATTGATTTCTGCAGGGGCATGGACCAACTCAAGGGGGTTAAGGACAGTTAATTAAATGTTTTTTCACAGATGTTTGTTTATACATCTGCGAAGAAAGAATATGCTGAGAAAATACTGGACATTTTGGACCCGAAGAGAAGGCTTTTTCGGTATGAGAAGTTAACATTGTAACTTGTGTTGCTGTCTGTTATTTTAGCCATACTTGTTTTGCTGTATTGTTTTAGCGATATTGCAGCTGCAGAGTTTTGTTTACCAGAGACAGGCTGACTATCTAATTTGAATGATTTGAGGACCATATTTCAGTTGATATTTGGATGTACTTTAATTGTGCATAACTCTTTTTTTGAATTTCCTTTTATAGACACCGTTTGTATCAACAGGACTGTGCCTGTGTTCTGGGGCACTATGTCAAGGACTTGGGTGTACTTGAGAGGGACCTTGCTAAGACAGTGGTTTTGGACAACGCTCCACACACGTACCCCTACCATGTACATTTGCTGTGATGTTATTCACTTAATTATAAAATGCTTTGTTGTTTTTTTTGGATGCAGAGTGGGTTTAATAAACTTAACTTCCTACTTTATTTCTGCAGCTGATGAATGTGCTTCCCATCAAGAGCTGGTCTGGAAATGACAATGACAAAGAACTTCAGAAGCTCATCCCGTGTCTTGAGAGACTGTCAGGAGCAGTAAGTTGACAATGATTTGGTATCCCAACTCACAGGGCATAAAAGTATTTTTATTTTAGGTATTGTCTTTTTTAAAGAAATCTTGACATTTCCATAATTTGCTACCTATACTGAACAACAATGTCAACCCAACATGTAAAGTGTTGGTTTCATGAGCTGAAATAATACATTTTCCATACGAACAAAAAGATTATTTCTCTCAAATGTTGTGCACAAGTTTGTTTACATCCCTGTTAGTGAGCATTTCTCCTTTTGATAGGATAATCCATCTACCGGACAGGTGTGGCATATCAAGAAGCTGATTAAACAGCATGATCATTACACAGGTGCACCTTGTGCTGGGGGACAATGAAAGGCCACTCTAAAATGTGCAATTTTGTCACATAACACAATGCCACAGATGTCTCAAGTTTTGAAGGAGCGTGCAATTGGCATGCTGACTGCATGAATGTCCACCAGAGCTGTTGCCATATAATTTAATGTTAATTGCTCTACCATAAGCCGTCTCCAACGTAGTTTGAGAGAATATGGTATTAAGTCCAACCGGCTTCACAACCGCACACCACGTGTAACCAGGCCAGCCCAGGACCTCCATCTGTCTTCAGCTGTGCGATTGTCTGAGACCAGCCACCTGGACAGTTGATGAAAATTAGGAATATTTCTGTCTGTAATAAAGCCCTTTTTGTGGGGGAAAACTCATTCTGATTGGCTGAGCCAATGCCCTCCCAGGCCCACCCATGACTGCACCCCTGCCCAGTCATGTAAAATCCATAGATTAGGGCCTAATGAATATATTTCAATTGAATGATTTCTATGGATAAACTCAGGATTGTTGAAATCGTTTCATGTTGCATTTATTTATGTTCAGTATACTTGTCTTCTTGGATTAAATCCAGTTTCACAAAACAAACGTCACATGCTACAGAGATCTAATTCGGGAAGTGGGTATAAAATGGGATCTTTGTGAAAAACATGTTCCCTTGGGTGTAGAGAAAGCAGAAGAACTAACCTTGAGTCAATCTCAAACACTTAGCCAGTATTCTACTAAATACCACAAGTCAAACTTGTCTTATGTTTGGAAATGTCGTTCAAGACTGGGCCACCACTTGTATTCCACAAGAAACATTTCTAGCAATTGACCTACCAAAGAAATAGTTGGTTTACTAATTTGAAATCACAATCTTTCTGTAGGATGATTTCCGGGAACTACTGAAGAGGAGGACTGACCACTTTCACAGATTGCTCTCTGAGGATTGAGAAAAGGCTTCTGATCATCCTTATCCTGTAATGTGTTTAATTGTGAACATGAACTGGATCTTTGTGTACTATCCTAGCCCTTCTGTATGATCCCTGAATGACCAGTAGGTTACTGATGTAGTGTGTTCATTTCAAACATGTACAGTTGGGATGTTTCCACACAATATCGCTCTGCAGAGCAAAACATTCCTAATAGTTAAAATAACAACTTTAAATGTTTACTTAATCATGCTAATTTATTGACAGAAAATAGCTTTTTAAAAGTGATGTACATATTGTTTGATTATTTTAGTGACTGTATGTATCACCTCAACAAAAGCCAGAGCAATTTCTGTAACTAACAGAACTATAATGGTATTTTTCAGCTTTTATTTGAGAAATGTCATGATTTAGTCTTCTGTTTGGATAATTCTGGGAATTTTTAGGCGCATATCATCTCCCTTTATGCGTGCCTTTTTAGTAGACCTGCACTGCAGAAATGTCACGAATGTGTAGCCTACTCCCAAGCTATGACGTTCATGGTTAGCCTATTTGATAGTTTTTTTTGTACTCATCTGTGAAATGTATATGGAATTCTGACAATGTATTGACCTGGAAGAATTAATTTTCAGAACTTGTCAAACTTGAACATATCCCCATCCCTCCTTTAAACAGACGGTCTCGCCAAAGCTACTGTGAAATTCTACACCCCGTTTCCTCCCACATGCAGTTAGAACCCAAAGACGGCTATGGTTGGTTTCCCTATTCTCTTACCTTAAGTTTCAACTTACTTCACAAATCGGTCACTCAGGGGTTGGCACATGGTCACCTTTCAGTCGACACAAAGGTCTGGGTAGGTTAATTTCAGAATGCCTTTGGAAACCTACATGTGAAGAGCTTGCAAATAAAAATAAAGTTTAAGTAACTGAGTTGTTTTTAAATCTGGGTGGACCGGTGTGCATTACAGAATGTTTTTATTTGATTGATCACCTGCTGGTGACTTTCTATTAAGATTGAAGTAGGATAGTCTCAACCCCCTGGTGTATAGGCTCCGCTTTTGATTTATTTGCTCCATATGGTCTGTGTGACATGGTATGGAGAAAAGTGTATTGGCGGCATCGCGATCCTATGAAAGCCTATGGTGGGCAGGGGGTGAACCTTGAAATTTGATTGAGAAGTTAATTGTGCTAAAAGACAAAAGTTGGGGGAAGGGAAAAAAAACAAAGTTGGAAGAAATGTTGCAAATACATTTAAACAGTAATTCAGTAGAACATAATTTAGTAGAACATAATACGTGTGGGCGGCATATTCGCTGTACACTGTTGTATGGATATTTGGATTGCCTGGTCATATGGCTCACTGTACTATTTATAAACTAAACATTGTAGTGGTACAATCAGACAAATGCGGCTATCTTGTATATTGCTCCTCTTGTAATTTGAAATGGGAATATTAGATTTGTTCTATTGATCAATAGACTACCACTTCAATCAAGTATCCTTGACAACAAAGAAAATCACTAGTCACCTAATGATTGCAATTGGCATCAATTCATATGCAAATGAACGGCAAATGCAATTTTTTTATATTTTAGTCATTTAGCAGACGCTCTTATCCAGAGCGACTTACAGTAGTGAATGCATACATTTCCTTAACATTTTTTTCTCTGTACTGGTCCCCCGTGGGAATCGAACCCACAACCCTGGTGTTGGAAACACCATGCTCTACCAACTGAGCCACACGGGATTTCTTCTACATACCAGTTCTGTATGAGTTCAATTCAATGCCTCAATCTGTTTACCCACTTTTCAAAATCTGCACAAATGTTATAGTAGTTTACGTAGTAAATCTGTATTTTGTTTGGCTAATGTACCCTACTCGTGACTTGTTTGGTTTATTGCATGTCATAGAGGCCTATTCCAAATGTAATCCGCTGGGCCTATTTTCAAAAATTCAAGTCAATGATTAGTTCGTTCTATTCATTCTATTTGTATGCTTTTAATCCTAGCCAATAGGCAAAATTCAGATAATTTTGGAAAAACGGCCCAGATGTTCATAATGCAGACTGGCATTGTTCATAATGCAAATAACATTTGTTATTTAACTAAGAACAAATTCTTATTTACAATGACGGCCTACCAAAAGGCGTCCTGTGGGGACGGGGTTGGGATTAAAAATATAGGACAAAACACACATCACGACAAGCGAGACAACACTACATAAAGAGAGACCTAATACAACAACGTAACATGGTAGCAGCACAAAACATGGTACAGACAACACAAAGGGCAAGAAGGTAGAGACAACAATACATCACGCAAAGCAGCCACAACTGACAGCAAGAGTGTCCATGAATGAATATTTGAATGAAGAGATTGAGATAAAATTGTCCAGTTTGAGTGTTTGTTGCAGCTCGTTCCAGTCGCTAGCTGCAGCGAACTGAAAAGACGAGCGACCCAGGGACGTGTGTGCTTTGGGGACCTTTAACAGAATGTGATTGGTAGAACAGAACACTCGGGCTCCCGAGTGGCTCAGCGGTCTAAGGCACTGCATCTCAGTGCTAGAGGCGTCAATACAGACACCCTGGTTTGAATCCAGGCTGTATTACAACCGGCCGTGATTGGGAGTCCCATAGGGCGGCGCACAATTGGTCCAGCGTCATCCGGGTTTGGCCAGTGTAGGCCGCAATTGTAAATAAGAATTTGTTCTTAACTGACTTGCCTAGTTAAATAAAGGTTATATTTAAAAAATAAATTGGTGTTGATTGAGGGCTGCAGTAGATATCTCAGATGGGGGGGAGTGGGGCCTAAGAGGGTTTTATAAATAAGTATCAACCAGTGGGTCTTGTGACAGGTGTACAGAGAGGAGTATAGAGTGCAGTGATGTGTCCTATAAGGAGGTGGCAAATCTGATGGCCAAATGGTAAAGAACATCTAGCTGCTGGAGAGCACCCTTAACTGCCGATCTATAAATTACATCTCTAATCTAGCATGGGTAGGATGGTCATCTGATCATAGTTAGTTTGGCAGCTGAGGTGAAGAGGAGCGATTACGATAGAGGAAACCAAGCCTAGATTTAACTCTAGCCTGCAGCTTTGATATGTGCTGAGATATATTTATTTTATCCATCCAAAAGTTTGTGAATGATACTGAAGTAACAAAAGCTATTTGTAAAATGTTTACTTCAGTTTGTTAGTCAACATGAAATTAGCCAATAATGATTTCTATGCTGACTGAAGTGAGTCATGTTTCTCTTGAAGTATTGGGAATGTTGGTGAATGTAGATGTACTCTCGCTGTTCTCTGCCTGGCTTTCTGTAATACTGAATACCACCATCTCCACATCCCTGGACTCATCACTGCTATGACTGGTGCTGATGTCCACCTGGTTCCTGGCAGCACCACGTGGTACAAACGACCTGCTTACCATCCATGCAATCGCCCACATGACAAACAAAATCACCAGCGGCCCTCCCATCAGAATACCCAGAACCGCTGCCGTCCGATCCATGCCATTTGTTACTTTACCTTTGTGGTCCCAGGGGTAGACGGGGGGACTACAGGTACTGCGACGAGAATCCAAGGTGGAATACGGAGCGAAGTCCAGACAGTTTGTGTCCTGATTGCCGAAACAAGTGTGGCAGTTGCGATGGAAGGGTAAGCACCTCTGATAGGAGCGGGTGCTGTTTCCATTTGACACGTAGTAGTGAGGTGGACATGACATCAGGCAGATGTTCTCAAATGTGTACAGTGAGTAGATGCACTCTAAAAACAGAGGATACTTGCTTGGTTAGTAACATTTTCTAGATGTCTTCCAGAACGTGAAATGACAGTGTGTGTGCAACTGTTTCATTGTAAACTAAATTCAGGGTATGAATAATGTAGCAGCCTGCCTTCACAGCCGCCATCAGAGTTCCTCACTGCACACTGCTGCACCACTGCCTTCTCCATGCGACGGCCTATCATGCGTTTAGCTGTCCCATGCAACTCCAGTTGAAATTTCAACAGGAATCCTATGAACCAAGAAAAAAGAAACTAGTTGGTGGCTGAGTACATTGTAGAAATTGCTCATAATGCATAATGTATAGCGCACAAATAAATAAATAGTAACTGTGGGAAACCAGGGAACAAAAACAAATAATTTTCATGTTATGACATGAATACATTAAGTAGTATCTTTTGATGAGATGTGAAGGAGTGAGTTTGAATAGATGGACTATAACAGATGAAAGCCAGTGCCAAACAGAGAGCCAGCTGCTGTCACATCAGCTGCAGCACCGAGTGCTTTCGATTTTTAATCCTGGTTAAGGATGACAATACATTTTTCTAGTTCACATTAGATGTAATGTGTTAGATGTAATGTATACTATTTCTTTCTGCCATTAACTAATTGAATTGAGATACCAGAGATGTGTTTTAAGAGACTCGCTGTGTTATTGAAGTTGACACCTTAAATTCCAACAACTTTGTTTTTGTCAGTTTGAAAATGACTGCTGAAGTCCGTGTACCTCTGTTGGTTGAATCTCCGTTGTTTTCTATCCATTTGGTTCAATGATCATGCGCAATAAAATCTGAAGATCATATTTATGTGTACTGTAAACAGCTGTAGAACACACTGATAGGTAGCTGTATTCCTACTTACTATCCATAAGTGAGATGAAAGTAGAAGGGTGTTTTTCTTACAAGGATCTGGTAATGAGGTCAATGGTGCACTTCTTTTGAGTTTTGACTGTTTTCCATTTACTGGCCAAGTCCACCAGTCTTCCTGCATCCAAGAGACCATATCCGTAGTAATGGCTGACTATAATAAAGCAAATCAGATTCCAGTTCACTCTTTTTTTTTACTCAATTACATGCCCTACAGTCTAGCAAATCACATCTCAGTTTCCCTAAATGGTAAACTACCTAACAATAGAAGGTAGTGCTTTATGTCTCACCAGGTCTACCAACACCATTGGGCCGCCAATCATGCGCTCGAAGATCTGCCAGTCTTGATGCTCGCACCACGAGGTGTTGCACATCACGCCAGGTAAGTCTTGGGCTGTGGGAGAAGTTGGGATTTTATCATCTTTCTCGATGACTCAAAGCCTTACAACAAATACGTTATTGGGTTACAGGTGCACAGAGACAAGGGAGTGGTTACTTTGCCTCCAGAGCCAGTGCAATGATCCCAGCAGCCAGAGGGGCAGAGGCAGAGGTCCCAGTATGGTCAGAGGTGCAGGACTGATGCAGGTCAGTGGTGACCTAGAGGGGAAACAACATCCAGGTATTTTGTTGAGGCTCTGCTTACTGTTGCTGTAGGTGGTGAATGTGAGATAAATATTGACCTCTTTCAGGTTCCACACATCTTCAGCAACCTCTTGCATTCATGTGACTACTTTTTAAGCATGATTATTCTAAAGCTAAACTAGTCAAAGATATATCAGAATGCTTTGTCATTCTAAATGCATATTTGTACAGTGCCTTCAGAAAGTATTCAGACCCGTTTACTTTTTCCACATTTTGTTACGTTACAGCCTTAGTCTACAATTGGTTAAATAAAAATAATTCCTCAATCTACACACAATACCCTATAATGACAAAGTGAAAACAGGTTTTTAGAAATTTTAGCAAATTTACATACAGTTGAGGTCGGAAGTTTACATTCACTTAGGTTGGAGTCATTAAAACTCGTTTTTCTACCACTCCACAAATTTCTTGTTAACAAACTATAATTTTGGCAAGTCGGTTAGGACATCTGCTTTGTGCATGACACAAGTAATTTTTCCAACAATTGTTTACAGACAGATTATTTCACTTATAATTCACTGCATCACAATTCCAATGGGTCAGAAGTTTACATACACTAAGTTGACTGTGCCTTTAAACAGCTTGGAAAATTCCAGAAAATGTCATGGTTTTAAAAGCTTCTGATAGGCTAATTGACATCATTTGAGTCAATTGGAGGTGTACCTATGGATGTATTTCAAGGCCTACCTTCAAACTCAGTGCCTCTTTGCTTGACATCATGGGAAAATCAAAAGAAATCAGCCAAGACCTAAAAAAAAAGTTGTAGACCTCCACAAGTCTGGCTCATCCTTGGGAGCAATTTCCAAACGCCTGAAGGTACCATGTTCATCTGTACAAACAATAGTACGCAAGTATAAACACCATTGGACCACGCAGCCATCATATCGCTCAGGAAGGAGATGCGTTCGGTCTCCTAGAGATTAACTTACTTTGGTGCGAAAAGTGCAAATCAATCCCAGAACAATAGCAAAGGACCTTGTGAAGATGCTGGAGGAAACAGGTATGAAAGTATCTATATCCACAGTAAAACGAGTCCTATATGGACATAACCTGAAAGGCCGCTCAGCAAGGAAGAAGCCACTGCTCCAAAACCGCCATAAAAAAGCCAGACTACAGTTTGCAACTGCACATGGGGACAAAGATCGTACTTTTTGGAGAAATGTCCGCTGGTCTGATGAAACAAAAATAGAACTGTTTGGCTATAATGACCATCGTTATGTTTGGAGGAAAAAGGGGGAGGCTTGCAAGCCGAAGAACACCATCCCAACCGTGAAGCACAGGGGTGGCAACATCATTTTGTGGGGGTGCTTTGCTGCAGGAGGGACTGGTGCACTTCACAAAATAGATGGCATCATGAGGGAGGACAATTATGTGGATATGTTGAAGCAACATCTCAAGACATCAGTCAGGAAGTTAAAGCTTGTTCACAAATGGGTCTTCCAAATGGACAATGACCCCAAGCATACTTCCAAAATTGTGGCAAAATGGCTTAAGGACAACAAAGTCAAGGTATTGGGGTGGCCATCACAAAGCCCCGACCTCAATCCTATAGAACATTTGTGGGTAGAACTGAAAAAGCTTGTGCGAGCAAAGAGGCCTACAAACCTGACTCAATTACACCAGCTCTGTCAGGTGGAATGAGCCAAAATTCACCCAACTTATTGTGGGAAGCTTGTGGAAGGCTACCCGAAACGTTTGACCCAAGTTAAACAATTTAAAGGCAATGCTACCAAATACTAATTGAGTGTATGTAAACTTCTGACCCAATGGGAATGTGATGAAATAAATAAAAGCTGAAATAAATCATTCTCTCAACTATTATTCTGACATTTCACATTCTTAAAATAAAGTGGTGATCCTAACTGACCTAAGAAAGGGAATTTTTACTACGATTAAATGTCAGGAATTGTGAAACTGAGTTTAAGTGTATTTGGCTAAGGTGTATGTAAACTTCCGACCTCAACTGTAAGTATTAATAAAAAACAAGTATTCAGACCCTTTGCTGAGACTCAAAATTGAGCTCAGGTGCATCCTGTTTCTATTGATCATCCTTGAGATGTTTTTATAACTTGGAGTCCACCTGTGGTAAATTCAATTGATTGGACAGGATTTGGAAAGGCACACACACCTGTCTATATAAGGTCCCACAGTTGACAGTGCATGTCAGAGCAAAAGCCAGGTCATGAGGTCAAAATAATTGTCCGTAGCACTCCGAGACAGGATTGTGTCGAGGCACAGATCTAAGGAAGGGTACAACAAAATTTTGGCAGCATCGAAGGTCCCCAAGAACACAGTGGCCTCCATCATTCTTAAATGGAAAAAGTTTGGAACAACCAAGACTCTTCCTTGAGCTGGCCGCCCAGCCAAACTGAGCAACAGGGGAGAAGGGCCTTGGTCAGGGAGGTGACAAAGAACCTGATGGTCATTCTGACAGAGCTCTAGAGTTCCTCTGTGGAGATGGGAGAACCTTCCAGAAGGACAACAATCTCTGCAGCACTCCACCAATCAGGCCTTTATGGTTGAGTGGCCAGATGGAAGCCACTCCTCAGTAAAAGGCACATGACAGCCCGCTTGGAGTTTTCCAAAAGTCACCTAAAGAACTAAAAAACTAAAACTAAAAAAATCAGACAACGAGAAACAAGATGCTCTGGTCTGATGAAACCAAGATTGAACTTTTTGGCCTGAATGCCAAGCGTCACGTCTGGCTGAAATCTGGCACCATCCTTACGGTGAAGCATGGTGGTGGCAGCATCATGCTGTGGGGATGTTTTTCAGTGGCAGGGACGGGGAGACTAGTCAGGATTGAGGCAAAGATGAGCAGAGCTGAGTACAGAGAGATCCTTGATGAAAACATGCTCCAGAGTGCTCAGGACCTCGGACTAGGGCAAAGGTTCACCTTCCAACAGGACAACGACCCTAAGCACACAGTCAATACAACACAGGAGTGGCTTCAGGATAAGTCTCTGAATGTCCTTGAGTGGCCCAGCTAGAGCCCGGACTTGAACCCGATCGAACATCTCTGGAGAGACCTGAAAATAGCTGTACAGCAACGCTCCCCATCCAACCTGACAGAGCTTGAGAGGATCTGCAGAGAAAAATGGGAGAAACTCCCCAAATACAGGTGTGCCAAGCTTGTAGCGTCATACCCAAGAAGACTTGATGCTTTAATCACTGCCAAAGGTGCACAATCAACAGCCTGGTCAACTTGTATGCAAAGTAGCTCTGCATGAGGCAAATGGTGGTCACACCAGATACTGACAGATTTTTTTATCCACACCCCTACCCTTTTAAGGTATCTGTGATCAACAGATGCAAATCTGTATCCAGTCATGTGAAATCCATGCTCCCGAGTGGCACAGTGGTCTAAGGCACTGCATCACAGTGCTGGAGGCGTCCCTACAGACCCTGGTTTGATTCCAGGCTGATCACAACTGGACGTGAATGGGAGTCTCATAGGGTGGCGCACAACTGGCCCAGCGTCGTCCGGGTTTGGCCGGGGTAGGCCGTCATTGTAAATAAGAATTTGTTCTTAACTAACTTGCCTAGTTTAAAAAAAATAAAAAATCCTTATATGAACTGTAACTCAGTAACATTTTGAAATTGTTGCATGTAGCGTTTATATTTTTGTTCAGTGTATATATGAATGTTGAAAACAATAACATGGTATGAGTTGGGAAAAAGACACTTACAATTCTGTGGTGTTGAAAGCTTCCACCAGTGTAGGTAGTTGTTAGAATGGCCGAGCAGGGTTCACTGTAGAAGAGCAGAGTTCCCTTCTCGGTGGTACTACCAACAGACAATGTGTAAATGCTGTTGGTGTAACCATCGCAGTTGCAGTTGTCAAAGCTGGCACCCCCATTGCCTGAAGCCCAGACGTAAATGGAACCCAAGCCACCTCGGCCCTGTAAGGTATTGAAGTTGCTTTTTAATACTCATTAAGTGGATCCTACAGGTACAATGCAATGTTAGTTTTTTTTCTACTGATGGATCATTTTCCATTTGTCTTCATGATTAACAAAATGCAATCATTTGCCCCTTCAACAATAATCATCTCGATAGCTCACATAATTTTCAGCAAGGTCTGGGTGGCTTGTCTCTAGGCCATCGTCTAAGATGGACACCACTACCCCTTTGCCTGTGTAGACCCGAGCCCAGGCGGCCACCACATTCTGATTAAAGGCCTCACTCTGGAAAAGCAGAGGCCTACAGTTACAATTAATTTTTTTCAAAACAGGGATTACCATATGTTTTCACTCAAGGCAGAAAACCCTCAAACAGCAGAATACAAATCTAAAGAGCTTGTTATTATGGAAATAAACTTCAAACAAAAATGAAAGAATAATGTTGACATGGACCAGGTACCACAGCTGATTGAAAAATGGATCAGTGGGTGCTGTGAAAGTGTGTCTTCTATTTTTACTCCTTCCAGATTGCTGTGCAAACCAAAGCACCTGAGAAACAGATCATTACACTCATCACAATAAGAGCAATACTGGGACTGGTTATCACAGCCAATTTTAGAAAGTGTTTTACAGATCTATTGGCTTTTCACCTTAGGGTCCATTTTCAGTCTAAGATTATGCAAATAGTGTGCCTGCAACAAATGTTTTGCCACCCCCTCGTTGCTCCATATGGTAATAGTTGCCATCTGGAAATATCTACAAATATAATATGCCAGAAGAAATGAGCTACTACTAGCTAGTCATATTATGCCAAAAGATCTACCTATAAAAAATACAAATCATTATATTGCATAAATAAACAGTGAACTAACATTAACATAATTGTTTTACCTTTCCCAAGATATGGAAACCATGTTTCTTTGCAATCTTGTTGATTTGCTCAAAGGTCCCACTTAAATATAGAGCCCAACTGTTGTTGTAGATGACCTCTGCATAAATTGTGCACACATACACCATACACAAAGAGCAACTAATGTACTAATGTAACTCATACTGGCTTCTTTTTTTAACTGTTCAGCTGATTTATTTTTGGTCTTAAGGAAACAACACTTTCATTTTGCGAACTCTCATGCCTCCAACATGACTAACTGATTTTGACAAGTGTATAACGGTTGTTGTTTGACATTTGAACAGGCCTACATGCGCATGATCAATAAATATTCCCGCCACAGACTGGCGCCCAATTATTGCATTTTGAAGTCAGTTTTGCGTTGTAATGGGCTATGATTTGGGTTGTGTAAACTGATCCTGGATCTGTTCTGATCTACTTCTTACCCCATGGATCCACTGGCTAATGTGACATTATTTTCTACACCTTTGTTTTTTACTGTGAGCAATTCACTTCGAAAGTTCAGACCAACCAATAGGCCTACGTTTTACTAATATACATACATTTTTGTAGTCCTGTCAATAAAGAAATATGGAAGAGAGCGCCCCAAATGGTTCTAGCATGTAAGCATAGTCACCGGAAGTCCTAGCTATTATATTTGCTTATGATGGCGGCGTTGGTCGGTGAGTGATGTTTTGGCTAAAACGTAAAGCTAGTTACTGGAACATATCATTCTGAAAAATATCGAACTAATTTATCTCACAAATATTACACTTTTGTATGGTTTCCGATTAATGTATTATATTGGTTGCCGTGACATTTTTTTGCTATCACAACGGTTTGTAATCCCTGACCTTGCAAGCTAGTTAGCTGCTAGCACTACAGAACCCCTGGCTTGATCAGAAACAACTCTTGTCTATGCTAGTTAGCTAAGGCGCAAATGCTGTTTGTTTGTGTAGTTAGCTAGCTATAAAACTAGCACGCGTGAAGTTTCTCACACATTGTGCATGGTTATTAACGTCTCAATGGTAATCTAGTAAAGACCAATACATGTCCCTGTTTTACATAAGAGCAATGGCTCATAGTGTTAAGTAACGTGATTTAGGGGCTCCGGAGAGGCGCAGCGGTCTAACATGCTGACCAGACCGGACACATCGCGTGCGCAAGCGTCGCAAAATAAATGTAGAAATCCATGTTATTCAATTATTGCGCCAACGAGCGTCTGCGATGCCAAGTGCTAAAATAGAACTCATTTCTATTTCTGACGCAGATCGCGCTGAAAGTCCTGCCTCTCCCATCTCCTCATTGGTTATACCCACGTGGGTGATTGAAAGATGAACTGTTTTTCCGGTAGTCGTGGTAATATTATGAAAGTTTAGATGCCAATCACCATGTACGTTCAAAGATGAAAAAGCCTGGAAGGAGGAGAGATGACTAGAAACTATTTGGTTGGCTGTTTTATGTGTGGATTAATTGGCGGAGTAGAGGAGCTTGTGCATTTCAGGTAAAAAAGCAACTCAATGTTTATATCCCAGGACAAATTAGCTAGCAACAGCAAGCTAGCTAAATAGGACAAATTAGCTAACAAGTGCAAGCTAACTAGCTAAATTGCCATACATGTTTAATGCTTTTCGACCTGTCCCCAAATTAATGTCATTGGTTCAGAGTTTGTTTTGATATTTTAACCTGCGTGTTGTGATTGCGTTTGGTGTAGGGGGACAAAATAAATGTATGCACGATTGCGCACGCACGCGCGCCGCCGGTTTGGGTTCCGTATAAGGCACTGCATCTCAGTGCTAGAGGTGTCACCACAGACACCCTGGTTCAAATCCAGGCTGTATCACAACCGGCCGTGATTGGGAGTCCCATAAGGCGTCGCACAATTGGCCCAGCGTCGTCCGGGTTTGGCCGGTGTAGGCCGCCATTGTAAATAAGAATTTGTTCTTAACTGGCTTGCCTAGTTAAGTAAAACATGGATGGTAGCTACTGTCGCTATTCATATTTCTATCACAAACGTCAATCAGCTTGTTATATCACCCAAGAAAGCGCACTGCCTTGTCTATAGCCAATATTTCTATGTGGCTCGCAAGTAACTGTTACATTATCTAAATACAACCTATAGATACATTTGTTGACATCTGTGCTTTTTTTCTTTCCTGTGCAGTTGCTCGCCTCGCCGCGTTTGGTACCTTTTCATCAAGGTAAGCATAACGTTAGGCAAATTACGCAGATAAGGTGATTAAACTAAGACAGGCCTAGGATTTACTATAGTTAGTAACAGGTTCTTTCTGTTTTGAAATCACCAGTTACCTTATGAAATGTTTGCTCTATTTATTAAATCCTTAAAGTAGTGTAGTTAATGCCATTTAGTTTGTCTTGGTCAGTCTTATATTGTGAAGTCGTATTACCTAATCTTTTTCTACCACACAGATCCATTTCAGTATTTGCAATACAACCGAGCTCGTCACTACACCACATTGCTAAAAGTGGCAATGCTACATGGTAAGGGAGGTCCTGTAAACATCTACATTTGTCAAAATGTTTGTTTGAGTGCTTCATATTACCTCCTTTTCTTCCAGTGTGGTTTCAGTCAGAGAGAAAAGCACAGCGGTGGCTGCTGCCAAGCCCGCTGCAGTAACGAGCAGCAAGGGAGAGTATGTTATCACTAAGCTGGATGATCTGGTGAATTGGGCACGCAGGGTAAGTCAATGCCACACCGCAAGTACTCTATGTTCTTCAGTGGCATATGGTCCATTTTGAATGTTTGTGTCAATTTTTCAATAAGAAAATCAAGAAGTGCACCCCTCCATCTAAAACTCTTGTGACATTCTCTATTCTGTGGCTGACTGGCTGCCAGTCAAACAACTGTCAAAATGATTAAACTAACTACAGAGGGCAGCACCGTATGATCACAGGCATTCCTCTAAACAAGCCTTAAGCTTTTTTTTTTTTTTGGAACTCAGTCGGGTCTCAACATACTGTTGAGTCAGAAAAGTAGAATACACAAGGTGCAATTTCTACGCTTGGTTGTACATGGGAAGTTTTAGTTTTGTTAATCACTGACAGTCACTCAATTAGCCATGTCAGCTAAGAATTTTTGGATTGGTAAGAATACCGACCGGGCACATGCCCACGGGCCCTGACCCACATTGTACAAAATGGTGCTAACAGAGAGGGCAGCCTCGCTTCTAGTCCTTAGGAAACTTTGCAGTATTTTGTTCTTTTATGTATTTGTTAGGCCAGAAAATCTGGGTGTTATTACATACAGCCGGGAAGAACTATTAGATATCAGAGCGACGTGAACTTACCTGGAATACGACTTTCCCGAAGCGGATCCTTTGTCCGAACTACCCAAGGCATTTGAGCTGATTCTAGGGGCTGACCCAAAACAACACCGCCAGAGAAGAGGTAGACGGAGCTGTCTTCTGGTCAGACTTCGAAGGCGCGCACTCCACTCAACGCTTCTGAGTATATTATTCCCCAATGTCCAGTCTCTAGATAACAATGTAGAAATGAAATTAGGGCAAGGGTTGCTTTCCACAGAGACAGGGATTGTAAACATGCTCTGTTTCACGGAAACATGACTCAATCGGGATATGCTGTTGGAGTCAATACAGTCACCTGGATTCTTTGTACGTCGCGCCGACAGGAATGAACATCTCTCCGGGAAGAAGGGTGGGGGTGTATGTTTCATGATTAATGACTCATGGTGTAATTGTAACAACATACAGGAACTCAAGTCTTTTTATTTACCTGACCTAGAATTTCTCACAATCAAATGCCCACCGTGTTATCTCCCAAGACAATTCTCCTCGGTTATTGTCACAGCTGTGTATACCCCTCCAGCCGACACCACGATGGCCCTCAAGAAACTATATATCCTGAGACTCCATTTATTTTAGCTAGGGATTTTAACAAAGCAAATTTGAGATCAAGGCTACCTAAATTCTATCAACATATCGACTGTAGCACTCGCACTGGAAAAACACTGGACCACTGTTACTCAAACTTCCGCGATGTATACAAGGCCCTCCCTCGCCCTCCTTTTGGCAAATCTGACCACGACTCCATTTTGCTCCTCCCTTCCTATAGGCAGAAACTCAAACAGGATGTACCTGTGTTAAGAACTATTCAACGCTGGTCTGACCATTCGGAATTCATGCTTCAAGACGGTTTTGATCATGCAGACTGGGACATTTTACAGGTAGCCTCAGATAATAATATTGACGTATACGCTGATTCAGTGAGTGAGTTTATAAGGAAGTGCATAGGAGATGTTGTACCTACCGTGACTATTAAAACCTACCATAACCAGAAAACGTGGATAGATGGCGGTATTCACACACAACTGAAAGCATGAACATACTTATTTAACCATGGAAAGGTGACAGGGATTATGGCCGAATACAAACAGTGTAGTTTTTCCCTCCGCAAGGCAATCAAGCGAAATGTCAGTATAGAGACAATGTGGAGTCGCAATTCAACGGCTCAGACACAAGACGTATATGGCAGGGTCTACAGACAATCAGACTACAAAAAGAAAACCAGCCACGTCACGGACACCATCTTGCTTCCAGACAAACAAAACACCTTCTTGCCCGCTTTGAGGATAATCCACCCACAGACAGTGTGGTGAAGAAGGGGCAAAAGCGCCTCTTCAACCTCAGGAGGCTGAAGAAATTTGTCTTGTCACCTAAAACCATCACAAACTTTTACAGATGCACAATTGAGAGCATCCTGTCGGGCTGCATAACCGCCTAGTACAGCAACTGCACCGCCCACACCGCATGGCTCTCCAGAGGGTGGTGCGGTCTGCACAACGAATCACCGGGGGCAAACTACCTGCCCTCCAAGACACCTACACCACCCGATGTCACAGGAAGGCCAAAAAGATCATCAAGGACAACAACCACCCGTGCCACTGCCTGTTCTTCCCTCTACCATCCAGAAGGCGAGGTCAGTACAGGTGCATCAAAGCTGGGACCGAGAGACTGAAAAACAGCTTCTATCTCAAGGCCATCAGACTGTTAAACAGCCATCACTTACACAGAGGCTGCTGCCTGAATACAGACTTGAAATAATTGGCCACTTTAATAAATGGATCACTAGTCACTTTAATAGTGCCACTTTTTAATAATGTTTACATATCTTGCATTACTCATCTCATATGTACAGTTGAAGTCGGAAGTTTACATACACTTAGGTTGGAATCATTAAAACTAGTTTTTCAACCACTCCACAAATTTCTTGTTAACAATCTATAGTTTTGGCAAGTCAGTTAGGACATCTGCTTTGTGCATGACACGTAATTTTTCCAACAATTGTTTACAGACAGATTATTTCAGTTATTCACTGTGTCACAATTCCAGTAAGTCAGAAGTTTACATACACTAAGTTGACTGTGCCTTTTAAACAGCTTGGAAAATTCCAGAAAATGATGACATGGCTTTAAAAGCTTCTGATAGGCGAATTGACATCATTTGAGTCAATTGGAGGTGTATTTCCAAATGCCTGAAGGTACCACGTTCATCTGTTCAAACAATAGTGCGCAAGTATAAACACCATTGGACCACAGAGCTGTCATACCGCTCAGGAAAGAGGCACGTTCTGTCTCCTAGAGATGAACGTACTTTGGTGCGAAAGGTGAAAATCAATCCCAGAACAACAGCAAAGGACCTTGTGAAGATGCTGGAGGAAACAGGTACAAAAGTATCTATATCCACAGCAAAACGAGTCTTATATCGACATAACCTGAAAGGCAGCTCAGCGAGGCAGAAGCCACTGCTCCAAAACCGGCATTAAAAAAAGCCAGACTACAGTTTTCAACTGCGCATGGGGACAAAGATGGTACATTTTGGAGAAATGTCCTTTGGTCTGATGAAACAAAAATAGACTGTTTGGCCATAATGACCATTCTTATGTTTGGAGGAAAAAGGGTGAGGCTTGCATCATGTTGTGGGGGTGCTTTGCTGCAGGAGGGACAAGTGCACTTCACAAAATAGATGGCATCATGAGGGAGGATAAATATGTGGATATATTGAAGCAACATCTCAAGACATCAGTCAGGAAGTTAAAGCTTGGTCGCAAATGTCTTCCAAATGGACAATGACCCCAAGCATACTTCCAAAGTTGTGGAAAATGGCTTAAGGACAACAAAGTCAAGGTATTGGAGTGGCCATCACAAAGCCCTGACCTCAATCCTATAGAACATTTCTTGGCAGAACTGAAAAAGCTTGTGCGAGCAAAGAGGCCTACAAACCTGACTCAATTACACCAGCTCTGTCAGGAGGAATGGGCCAAAATTCACCCAACTTATTGTGGGAAGCTTATGGAAGGCTACCAAAAACCAACATTTAACCCAAGTTAAACAATCTAAAGGCAATGCTACCAAATACTAATTGAGTGTATGTAAACTTCTGACCCACTGGGAATGTGATGAAAGAAATGAAAGCTGAAATGAATCGTTCTCTCTACTATTACTCTGACATCTCACATTCTTAAAATAACGTGGTGATCCTAACTGACCTAAGACAGGGAATTTTTACTAGGATTAAATGTCAGGAATTGTGAAACTGAGTTTAAATGTATTTGGCTAAGGTGTATATACTATATTTTATACCATCTATTGCATCTTGCCTATGCCGCTCTGTCATTGCTCATTCATATATTTATATGTATATATTCCATTCCTTTACTTAGATTTGTGTGTATTATGTAGTTGTGGAACTGTTTGATTGTTCTAACATGTAATCTATCAAATGTATTTATAAAGCCCTTTTTACATCAGCCAATGTCACAAAGTGCTATACAGAAACCCAGCCTAAAACCCCAAACAGCAAGCAACGCATATGTAGAAGCATGGTGGCTAGGGGAAAAAACTCTACAAAGGCAGGAACCTAGGAACAAACCTAGAGAGGAACCAGGCTCTGAGGGGTGGCCAGTCCGCTTCTGGCTGAGCGGGATGGAGATTATACCATTACATGGCCAAAATGTTCAAACGTTCATAGATAACCAGCAGGGTCAAATAATAATAATCACAGTGGTTGTAGAGGGTGCAACAGGTCAGCACCTCAAGAGTAAATGTCAGTTGGCTTTTCATAGCCGATCATTCAGATGTCGACAGCAGGTGTGGTAGAGGGAGTTGAAAACAGCAGGTCCGCAGGCAGAACAGTTGAAACTGGAGCAGCAGCACGACAAGGTGGACTGGGGACAGCAAGGAGTCATCAGGCCAGGCATGGTCCTAGGGCTCAGGTCCTCCGAGAGAGGGAGCGAGAGAGAATCAGAGGTAGCATATTTAAATTCCCACAGGACACCGGATAAGACAGGAGAAATACTCCAGATATAACAGACTGACCCTAGCCCCCCAACTGAAACTATTGCAGCATAATTACTGGAGGCTGAGACAGGAGGGGTCGGGAGACACTGTGGCCCCGTCCGACTATACACCCGGACAGGGCCAACCAGGCAGGATTTAACCCCACCCACTTTGCCAAAGCACAGCCCCCACACCACTAGAGGGATATCTTCAACAACCAACTTACTACCCTGAGACAAGGCCGAGTATAGCCCACGAAGATCTCCCCAACGGTACGAACCCGAGGGGGGCGCCAACCCGGACATCAAGATCACGTCAGAGATTCAACCCGCTCAAGTGACGCACCCCTCCTAGGGACGGCATGGAAGAGCACCAGTAAGCCAGTGACTCAGACTCGGATATTGCTGCACTGTCGGAACTAGAAGCACAAGCATTTCGCTAAACTCGCAATAACATCTGCTAACCATGTGTATGTGACCAATAAAATTGTATTTTATTTGATTTTGTTAGTCACTCTCACTCAGATATCACGTTAACATGGCATAATTCATGGCAAAATGTGTAGAATTGCAGGAAATTAGCTTTGAAACAACTTACAATTTTTTTTTCTTCATTGCCATCAAGAGGGGGGCCGCTAAAATGTTTTGCTCAAGAGGTGGTGGGGCCCCCCAGCCATAGCTCGCTTTTCTTTTCACCAGAGATGAATAAGGGAAAAACATTGACTGACTAGGTGATCTTTGTTCAGATTGCTTTGTCGACCTATCTGTCTTTGTGTGTTTCTACATTAGAGCTCCCTTTGGCCCATGACGTTTGGACTGGCGTGCTGTGCGGTGGAGATGATGCACATGGCGGCTCCTCGTTATGACATGGACCGGTTCGGAGTGGTGTTCAGAGCCAGCCCCAGACAGGCCGACGTCATGATTGTGGCAGGCACTCTGACCAACAAGATGGCCCCCGCTTTGCGCAAGGTATTTGACTGAAGGACTTCTTTCTTTGGAGAAAGGAGTTCTGTATTTGCTTTTATTGAGTGTATGAATTCACCATGATGTTCATTATTTCCCCTAGGTTTATGACCAGATGCCTGAGCCAAGATATGTCATTTCCATGGGAAGGTAAAGTACTGTCGTAATATGATTAGGTTTAAACAGAAACATTTTAGTGGTTATCTTGTTTGAAATGGATCTCATGATCGCCTTAACTTTTTCATTTAAAAACACCTGATTGTTTAACACAACCTCCTTAAAGTTAACTGCTTCTACCGATTTGTGATTTATTTCTCCACACCAAGTTTTACCATTACACACAGTGCTTTTACAGTGTTGGTTGACATTTTCATCTTGCATTTCATATTTAACTGTTAGTTGAGCCACATTGTATCTTATTACTCTGTCCTTCAGCTGCGCCAATGGGGGCGGCTACTACCACTACTCTTACGCAGTGGTCAGAGGGTGTGACCGCATCGTACCAGTGGACATATACGTTCCAGGTATCTCATTCTGTTTTTGTTCTTTATAATTATTATGAAACAAATATTTTGTTCTGTCCCGGATATATGTACAGCAATGTGGAAAAGAAACAAATCGCAACAATAGCTCTTTTTTATTTTATTTTATTTGCGTTTATAGGAAACATTTGACTCAAGTTGATTGTTTACTTGTCCTCCTGTAGGCTGCCCTCCCACAGCAGAGGCCCTTCTCTACGGGACACTCCAGTTGCAGAAGAAAATAAAGAGAGAGAAGAAAATGAGGATTTGGTATCGCAAGTGAAATTCTCTCTCTTGCTGTCTGTAAATGTTGTATTTATGGGTGGTCTGGCCACCCAGTAAACCGGTAGGCAATATCCTCAGGAGTCACTCTGGGTGTTCTCTGGCTCCTCTTCTCTGTATAAACAATAAAATTTATTTCTTGTCATTAGTTTAACTGTTGTTCTTGGCCCTGCACAGATTATGATACTGGCAGGTATGACATTCATCAATTTCCAATTTTCTCTCAGCAATATAATAATTTTAACTGAACATTTTAAACAATATTTCTATGGTCATCACTATTTAGAAGTCACATCAGGTCTTTTACTGTCTTTTGTGGTCTATTCTTTTGTAATGTGTACTTTATCTGAAGACTATTTGTACTTCAGTCAGTAGATGGTGCACTTAGCACACAATTGTTCTACAGAGTTTAGATATTTTCTTCCTTTGTCTCTGGTTCTACCAAATAGTTCCTGTTCGAATACTCAATGTTTCCTTTCTTCCTTGAAGTAATCACTGATCTGACATTGAATTGGTGTAAGCAAGCTTTCCTTGGTATTGCTTTCACCAATTGTCATGTCAGATCAGTGTTTACTTCAAGGAAATGAGGTTGGATACAACCTCAAATTATTGTCACAGGGCCTGTCTTTGGTTCTACTCAGCAACACCCAATCCCAAATTAACCCTGTATGCACTTGTGTACATCTTAGACGATTGGTAGTTAGCAATATGGATACAATTCCATCTAGCCTATCAGGAAGCAGGGTGGAGCTATTAATATTTTATGGGAAAGTTGATAGGTCTAAACCATTTAACATGTTTGCACAAAAAAGCTCCCCTTGTGTAATTTGGCACGATAAATTACATCCAATCTACATAAAATGTTGAATTGTTGCCCTCTTGTGCTTATTCTGCAAGAAATGCAGGCTCCATAAATATAAGTTGATATTTGATAAATCTCATTTTCAGTAACTCATATTTACCAGGCTCAAGGATTTGTGACCCCATGGTAAATATTTATGGATTCAGTTGAATTATTGTGAGATCTGAAGGTTGTCCAATATCCAGAGGACCTCTACTTAAAAAAACACTTCATGACTGGGGTGTAAGCTACAAATAACACTTATCTATAACCAGGGACAATAAGTGAGGCAATGTGCCACGACTACTTATCCATTAATGATTAACAACTTCTCTAGATAGTTACTTTTTCCATCTCTTTACTTAAGGGACTTATTCTGCAGCTTGTCCCAGCCCCTCAGGAAATAATTATTTTGTCAAAAGAGAATGCAATTTTGATTTATATTCAGTCAAATGGCAAATCGAAAGCTTTTTAAACAGGCAGCCCAATTCTGATCTTTTGCCCAATTATTTGGCAAAAGAACTGGTCTGATTTGCCAAAATATCAATAATTGCTTTTTGTGGTCTGTTCGATTATATATTAAAAAAAAATAATAATAATTAAAATGAAGGTTTGGCGATTTTCGTACATTTTTCTGAATGCTGTAAAAAAAAATGTGAACCTTTATTTAACTAGGCAAGTAAGTTAAGAACAAATTCTTATTTACAATGACAGCCAAACCCGGATGACACTGGGCAAATTGTGTGCCGCCTTATGGGACTCCCAATCATGGCCGGATGTGATACAGCCTGGATTCGAACCAGGAACTGTAGTGACGCCTCTTGCACTAAGATGCAGTGCCTTAAACCGCTGCGCCACTTGTAACACAGAATAAAACAATTAAGTCCCTTGATGGTAGTGACTGCCCATTACTGCTTATCATTTATTAACTATCCTTTAAAATATTTCACTTGTGTATATTACATTAGTTTTATTTGATTATTTAGTTCCAAGTCATCTCTGTAGAGCTGCTGTCTGACAATCACAATTTTAGTAGTTCAAAGTAAACAAGGCATACTTTTGACTGCTAATCACCAACTATCAATCATGTATTTTCAGGGTGAGATACTGTGCCTTGAGCAGCAACTGTGTTCTCTCCGTGTCTGCTCAACACAGACCAGACAAGTAGGCGGTCGGGCAACCGAAGTAACTCAGTCCCATGTTTCATGAGCTGAAATAAAAGATCCCAGAAATGTTCCATACGTACAAAAAGCTTCTCTCAAATAAATGTGCACAAATTTGTTTACACCCCAGGTAGTGAGCATTTCTCCTTTTCCAAAATAATCCATCCACCTGACAGGTGTGGAATATCAAGAAGCGGATTAAACAGCATGACACAGGTGCACCTTGTGCTCGGGACAATAAAAAGGCCACTTCCACACCAGTCCAGGACCTCCACATCTGGCTTCTTCACATGCGCCATCGTCTGAGGGGGGTATTGAGTATTTCTGTCCATAATTAAGCCCTTTTGTGGGGAGAAACGAACTAAAAACTCCCAACTACATCGCACAGTTCAGGTTTGATCTGATTTAGCTCTAGAGAAACTGCGCATCGAGCTCACAGGAAAACCCCAAAACTAAATGGAATTCAAATAAATCGGTCAATTAGTTGTTTAAATAACTGAAGTTTGGTTAATCGCGCAGCACTAATAATTGGAGAAAAGATCAGAATTGGGCTGCCTGTGTGGTTTGTAAAATGCTTGTTAACGTTGCAATACAGTTCAAATGTAATGCATTCTGTGACAAATTGCAAGAGGTGCACAACTGTTAGAGGTGATACCCAAACAAATTCATTTTGACAGAAGAAAATAGAGTTGATGTGATTTAAATTGGTTTATTGAAAGATGGACATCCCTGAGTGCTTATGGATTTGACAGTAAACTAATGTGGCTTTTTAAAATACAGGCACTTAAGGAATAAAGACATTGCAGTGGCACCAAGCCATTTCACTCTTTCAGAATGGTGGGAGTAATCATCTTGCGGAAGGCATAGTATTTGCATTCGCTTGGGGGGACAATATCCATGGTTGTGGTACTAATCATCTCCTTCTTGAAGCCAGCCTCGAGCAGTTGAGGCATCTGGGTCTCCTGAAAATCATTAACACAAAGATCTGGTCTGTATTGTGGACCTGCATCACACATTATGGGGCCATTTAGGCCAATTTTCCACAAGTGTAAAGGGTTATGTGAATAGTGCCAAATTGAAACATTTCAGTCAGAAGAAACATAAAAAGCATTTGCATGACCATGGTAGCAATTGAAAGAACACTGGGGATTATGGGGAAATGATCAGCCCAAAGGTGAGGACACAACGGTTCACCTGACACGACTGAATCCAAACAAACTTGATTTTATTTGCATTTACTGTACTTTTCACAGCATTTGTCAACGAAATCTGAAAATACTCTGGATACAAATCAGTAACATAAGAATATTCATGGCAATTTTGGGGTAGCTGCAACATAACAAAATTCTTACAAGTGTGAGTGAGAGGTCTAACTGGTGTCTACAAGTGGACACTTGTCCAAACTGCACAGTTCCTAAGTAATTTCAATGCACTTTTATGACTCGTGGAAAGAGCCTTCAACTATAAGATGCTTGTTTGAGCTCTCCTAGCTTTGCCATTGAGGAACTGAAGCTGGAATACTTGTAGTTTTGTTTTGAACACAGCCCTGCGTCCCCAAAATCACACAATTACTGTTTACACAATCCAGAAACATTTCATTATAAATCGCAATCTGGGTCAGGTGAGCATCATTTGAAAGCTTATTCAATTGCCAACATGACTAGCGAAGTTATAAAATACGATCTTACAGTGTTAGGCTTTCACAAGGCACTTAAGACAAACATAATACATTTGGTGCGCGTAGAATGGAGTCATGAGTGCATGTTCTCTGCAAATTTTCTTCACAATATGACATTCTGTCCAGGACAATCCAGGGTATGACACATCTTTGCAACTGTACATCAAACATATCGATCATAAATGTTGCTACTTTAAAATGCCGTGAGTTTTCAAACATGGAAATGTGAAGTGCACATTTGGACATAATGTTGGTGTGTGGTTTGCTTGTATGACATCAAAGCGGTATTTATTATAGTCCTCAACATCTCATCTTTCGATTTACAGCATTCCCCTCACTCAGAAAACAAATGTGGGCATCTTTTTTTTGTGTGGTACACACGCTTAGAACGGCTGTCAGTTGAATCCCATAAAGCGCTGTAAATTGAAGAGCCTGAACTCTGACGTCATATATGGTACAGTAGGTTACTGTACAGCCACTGAGTTCCAATTTAGGCACTTATCAGTGACCAAATCTGCAATTTTCAACCAGTATACGGGATGATAGGGGCTGTGAGTTTAAAGGGTTATGCAGTGAGTTTAAAGGGTTACGCAGTTGCAGTTCAGGTACAATTGATCATTAACCTTTGTTTAGCCAAGAAAGGTAATTGAGGACAGATTTTCTAACAGTGCCAGGACCAAGTGCAATAAAAATGGTATTAGTAGATATACAGTAATTGGTTTAGTTTGTCTAAGTAATCACGTCACCCCACACAGGAGTGGAATCAATCAGGTTGTGAATTTGATTTTCATAGTTTTGAAATAAAATTATAGAACATTTGTGATCAAGTGTACACTTTGATGTACTGTAAAATAAAAATAAAAATTTAAAAATGCAGCAGGAAAATTAGTTAGTACTGTAGCTACAGACATACCAAATAAGCAGAGTGCAACAGAGATAACGTCACTGTACATGAAACTAATGGGTTAATGGTTGAATGAACATCAAACCAAACAATATTGAGGGCCACACGTGAAATTACATGTAATACCACAGTAACTATCAGTGATATACCTGTAAGTACTATCTGGCAGAAGGGCAGAATGTGTGCAAAAGCAATGAAATGTGTCGAGCCCGAGAAGGAACACGTGTAGCCTACCCATGCACCTCAGAGAGAGATGAGGTGTTGATCATTGACTGGCTGAAAGGCGCCTCACCTGGAACATGTTGTCGATGTTGTCATATTTGGTCTTGAGAAGTTCACCCCAGGAGGTCAGGTTACAGTAGGTGAGAACGCCACCTGGCTTCAGCAGCCTGTGGGCATGGCCCTAATGAGACACAATTCAACAATTGCACTATTAATGGAAACGTTAGCTCGTCATTGTGGAACGATAGGCAATGTTTGTTTCAAGTGATAGGGATCAGATTCCATTAAGAAATGTCTTATTCTATTTGGATTCATGTCTGTAAACGTCTGCCATATGTTTGCGTTGGATACAGCTATGATATCATATATGATGCCAAACATTTGTCTGTATTATAGTCTTTATTACCAACTCCTCTGTTGGTTCCTGTGCTTTTGCTGATATGTTCGTAATGTGCAGCCTTGGTCATCGAAGTACTTACCTTGATGAAATCAAACTGGTGAGTGTGCCATGTGTCTTCAGACAGAGGGTATGTGTCGTACAGAATGCCTTTGATAGAAGAGGCATAATTACAACTACATGCATATCTGAAGCAATTTACTCACTGAAGAATATAAAATATTCAATAATGGATATGCCAATAGAATGCATTTTGAAACTTACCATCAAAGTGGTTGTCAGGAAGGCCGCCCACTACATCCTCCCACAGGCCTTTGAGGGGCACAATCTGTGAGTGGAGAAGAATTTAGGTTAATTTCAGTCACATTAAAAAGGAGGGAAAGTCTGAATAGAACCTAATGTGAAGTTGAAGATTTGTCTCACTTTATGTGGCTGAGCCTTGGCCCACTCCTGCAATCTCGTGAACACGCCATCATTGCACTCAATGATCCAGTGCTCCTCGATGGGGAAGGACTCGACTTTAGTTGCGGCGATGGCCATGCCAAACCCAATCTCCAGAACCCGTCCACCTGTGGGACAAAGCAGAACAAGCATCTCAATTTGTGATTAAGTATCTACCCGTATTGAAGTGTTTTCAAATGTTCTACCTTTATCCCAGTGCTGTGGCACCTTTCACAAAACTAATAATGCACAATTTTTGTTTGTTATTTAAGGATTCTCAAATGAATGTTTGGGGAAAACGGCACGTGATAGATGGCCTGTGGCCACTTGGAGTTCCACAGAGTAGTCTTTCAGTAATGTGTAAAAATAGATTAGAAAAATACCATTTTGTTTTGCCTCACCCTTTAGGCTACTACTCTTATCAACTGGCAATTTGCCACCAAAGATGTGTATTTTCCAATAGACATTGCCAAAGCTATATAAAGACAAACATACACTATTTACTAGAACTGGTCATATTGTATTTAGAACCAAACGGTTCTCATTGGGCCACATTCCTCCATGCAGCAACATGGGCGCTATGGTGACGTGAGTGCGCAAACAACTCTAAACGTTTACGCAACTTTAACGTAGCCTAATGTATATTTATTTTAAGTATCAGTGATCATCATGAAACTTCTTGAATGGTATGCGGTGATAAATTATTGACACTCCCCTGCAAGTGCGCATTTGGCACGGTTCAATTGGTAGAGTAACACCTGCTGCAACCACAAGCCATTATATCCAACTCTGCCATGCTTTTAAACATAACGTGCATTGAGAGGAACGTCGCATATAAACTGTAAACGCATTGGTTTCATGAACTTTTCCTAACGTCTGCTGATTGGTCTATTTGTTTTACACATTTGTAAGGAACATGAATTACAGTCAGGTAAAATGTTATTATGGAACTATATCATAGAGTACCAAAATCCACACTGTCTAGTCGTCCTGTGCGTTCATATGGCCCACTAGCTTGCACATTGTGTGTTGTACCTTTTGAGGAGGCTACAATTGCCAGCGAGTGCATGTACGGAGTCTCCCAACGTTCCATAACGGGCTTGCCCAAAATCTCGAGATGAGTGTCGGTCTCATTGTAACCAGCACCAGCGTCGTGCCAGCCAGCTTTGCAGTCTTCTCCCTTGGAAAATATGGGTTGTGCCGTAGTCATTTTGGTGGTTGGCTTTCTTTATTAGATGGGGGTGGACGGAGTTGCTGTCTCCACGTCGTGGCAGAGGAAGGACAGATTTTGTTGCGGTGGGGATTTATATGGGTCAGAAGTGCTGACTATGCAAGACGTCAACGAGGCGTGGGCATAGACATTAGGCTTACTACTGTTGGTCAGTAAGTGGCATTCCAAGGAGTAGCCGGGTCAATGAAGTCCTAAGTGTCGAAAGCTGAGAGAAAACATGATACACTGATTGTATTTTCATAATCATGGCATATTGTAGTCTGTTTTACAACATTGCAGTGTGCCCTATTAGTCTACTTAAACGTAATCTCCCCTGGAAAAAAGCGTCTAGACATTATTTCCCCATGCTTCTTGCCTAGCATTTGGTTTAATACAGCTGGGGTTCAAGTGGCACTCCAGTCTGCTTTTCACCTAATTTAACACCTGGTTTACTTAACAAAAGGCACATCTCAATAGGTGGTCCAGGTAAATCATGACATAGCACAAGTGGGAGGGGTTTCCTTTTTGTTTTTTATTGCTCCTTGAGCAAGGGAGGAGGCCGATGACATCACGACTTCCCATCAAACCAACTCCTTGAATGACCTACTCCTTGAAGTTTGTAGTTGTCTAAAAATCACTATTTTGCTCAGAACAAACTGTATTACCCTTTAGTGTGTGTACTTTACTGTATTTATACTTGGGATATCACTTTCAACAGGAAAATGACAAAAATCATTGGACATTTGTTTTTGCTCAAGCCTTGTGTGCCTATCCCACCCGTGCAACATGTTGTATTTTTTGTATTGTTTTGCGATCTCCACCATGCCATGCGAACGTGGCAAGATTGACAGCTTTTCTGATCCAGGAAAATTAATTCATCAGGGTCATTATAATGGCAATATCCAAAGAATTGGCAATAGAAATGAAGGTTTAAAAAAATGAAAACGTAAATAGTTTGCTGTCATTTCAGCTGCTTGATGTGAATGTGTGTTAGCTAGCTAGCAAAGGAAAAGTAACGTTAGCCTTGCTAGATACCGTTATTTTATACCTCAGCGCTAGCTACCCTTATGAAAAATATCCCATTGGATCGTCTATAACTATACAGAACAAAAATATAAATGTAACATGTTAAGTGTTGGTCCCATGTTTCATGTTCTGAAATAAAATATTTTCCAAAAATATTAAATCCCTGTTAGTGAGCATTTCTGTTAGTGACCATTTCTACTTTGCCAAGATAATCCATCCACTTGACAGGTGTGGTATATCAAGAAGCTGATTAAACAGCATGATCATTACACAGGTGCACCTTGTGCTGGGGGCAATAAAAAGCCACTTTGAAATATGCAGTTTTGTCACACAACATAATGCCACAGATGTCACAAGTTTTGATGGAGCGTGCAATTGGCATGCTGACTGCAGGAATGTCCATCAGAATTGTTGCCAGAGAATTTAATGTTCATGTCTCTACCATAAGCCGCCTCCAATGTCGTTTTAGAGAATTTGGCAGTAGGTCTAACCGGCCTCACATCTGCAGACCATGTGTAACCACGCCAGCCCAGGACCTCCATATCTGGCTTCTTCACCTGCCGGATCATCTGAGACCAGCCACCTGGACAGCTGATGAAACTGCCTGATGCAGGACTCTAGGGGGATGGGAGAGAGACTGACTGAAACATTCACACCTCCATTAATCCCTAAGTGGTTTCTTTTCTCCCCGGCAACTGAGTTAGGAAGGACACCTGTATCTTTGTAGTGACTAGGTGTATTGATACACCATCCAAAGTGCAATTAATAACTTAACCA
Organism: Salmo salar; assembly: GCF_965601325.2. Lineage (NCBI taxonomy): Eukaryota > Metazoa > Chordata > Actinopteri > Salmoniformes > Salmonidae > Salmo > Salmo salar. Next base: position 18,077,861 of record NC_138300.1, read on the forward strand.
CACTCAAAGGGATATTCAAAGGGATGTGTGGGGTACAGAGATGAGGTAGTCATTTAAAAAATCATGTTATACGCTATTATTGCACACAGAGTAAGTCCATGCAACTTATTATGTGACTTGTTAAGCACATTTTTACTCCTGAACTTATTTAGGCTTGCCATAACAAAGGGGTTGGATACTTATTCACTCAAGACATTTTAGCTTTTCGTTTTCAATTAATTTGTAAACATTTAGCAAAAAATAATGTTGTCCATATTTTCCTGTGATGTTGATGCTTTTATCTGATGTTAAATGGGCAATCTGCAGTTACTACATCGATTTTTGGACATATCATTTAAGGACATTTATGTACCCATTGATTCTTGAAGAATATAACATATAAATGACTCATGAGCTTAGTTTAACTGTCATACCCCATCATAACCTGAAATATGAGCATGTTTTACTCCAATGTTTGTAAACAAGTATCCTATTTTTTGAAAATCGTCAGTCCACATGTCAAGTGTAATTGCCCCATTGTATTTACCCAAGTTCTCTCTCAACTCCAGGACCACCCTCCAGCAGATTTTTTTGTCTGATGCAGGACTCTAGGGCGATAGGAGAGAGACTGACAAACATTCACACCTCCATTAATTTACAAAAGGTTACTCTAATAGCTTGGCTAGGTGTGAAAACCCCCCCATTTTGTTCCACAGTTCAGACTACCGATAGATGCTGCAGTCAGTCAGAGTTGAGTCCTATTGTAAAGTGTAGCCTGATGACCAAAAAAGGTCTAACTTGCAATATATTCGAGGCTTAAGTACTCTAAAGTTTTACATTTCTAGCTCAAAATCACAGACCAGATTTGCCTTAACGAAAAATGCATCAACCCCCTACAAATATATTCATTTATTATAATACACATAATAATTCAAACTAAATTAGCTGTAGCGAGAGGAGAGAGACTGTATGCTAAAGACAATCTGAAAGAATGTGTCTTTAACCCTGCATTATAATATAACTTATTTTGAATGAAAGCAGAAGCCAGGCTTCTGTTCCTGCTTCTGTTGCCTATTTGAGTGTTTGTTTAATATCCTACTGATTCTGTGATCACCAAGCCTCACACAACCGCAAAATGTTGAATAAAGCAATTTCACAAATCTGGCTGTTTTTAAACTTTGCTATGCTGCATTAAAGGCTTTTTTTATTAGAAATGTATAGCTTTTTGTAACGAAACTCTTCTAATATACACATTTCTGAGATTCTGAGAATATGGCAACCACATTCTGGGTATTTTTTGAATTTTGAATTTAACCTTTATGTAACGAGGCAAGTCAGTTAAGAACAAATTCTTATTTACAATGACAGCCGACCCCGGCCAAACCCTCCCCTAACCCGGACGACGCTGGGCCAATTGTGCGCCGCCCTATGGGACTTCCGATCACTGCCGGTTGTGATCTATCAAAAATAATGACATTAACATATATTGCAAGAACGTGAAAGTAGGGTGACTCCCTTAGCGGGTCTCAAACCTAGACCACCAGCACCAATGACGCACACTCTAACCACTGTCCCAATAAGGGATATCTCAAGGGCAGAGCTTCCCAAACCTTTTGGCCTGTGACCCCATTTTGATATCAATACATTTTCGCCACCCCACCATGTGGAGAAATTGATGGAATCAATGGCCAATGTTTACTTTTTTAATTGAGACTATGAGAGTCTATTAAAAATCAGTCTGATAGTACTTTTGACAGTATTTAAATCTGAAGGAAGTATGGTTTAGAGTGACTGAAATGCAGAAAGGTATTGGGAAGTTCAGAAAATCATCAGGCAATAATTTTGTCTGGTCTTCTGAGAATAGAACATCATCATTGATGATGTTCTTTTCCAACCAGTCTGATTGGACGCCTTTTCTAATGAGTCTTGCGAAGCTTGTGGGCATTGTCGAGGGAAACATACATTTTCCTGAGAGGCTTCTCCTTCAGTGATGGGGTCATAATATTTTGTAGCTTAAATGTTCAAAAGATAGAGCCAGATCTGTAGGAAGAAAACAGAAACCACTCTGTTTATTACAACCGCATCTAGCGGCTACCAGATGTTACTAAAATAACAAGCGCAATTTTTGTTTTTGTTTGTTTCTCTCGCAACCCCATTTTCAAATCAGGCAACACCACATGAGGTCCTTCCCAACCCCTGGTTTGGGAAACGCTGCTCTAGGTCATGTGCTTATTAGGACAGTATATTTAGGAGCTGTCCAGAAGAAACCTTAGGTGCTTAGAAGTTTGTGAGGATTTCAGGGGCCAAGCCAAATTTATTCAGCCTCCTAAGGTTGAAGATGCGCTGTTCTTATCCTCCTATATCTATTTGCTGCCTTCGAAACAGTGAACCATCAGATCCTCCTCTCCACCCTCTCAGGGCTGGACGTCTCAGCCTCTGCACACTCTTGGATTGCATCCAACCTGGCAGGCCGCTCCTACCAGGTGACACGGAGAAGATCTGTGTCTGCACCACGTACTCGCACTACTGGTGTCCCCCAGGGCACAGTTCTAGGCCCTCTCTACTTCTCTCTATATACCAAGTCACTCGGCTCCGTCATATCCTCACATGGTCTCTCCTATCATTGCTATGAGGATGACAACTACTTTTCCCTTTCCCCACTTCTGACACCCAGGTGGCGACACACATCTCTGCATGCCTAGCAGATATCTCAGCTTGGATGACGGCTCACCACCTCAAGCAGTGGAGGCTGCTGAGGGGAGGATGGCTCATAATAATGTCCGGAATAGAGTGAATCACTCCATTCCAGCCATTACACTCTATTCCAGCATTATAATGAGCCGTCCTCCCCTCAGCAGCCTCCGCTGACGCCAAGCTCAACCTCGACAAGACGGAGCTGCCCTTCCTCCCGGGGAAGGCCTGCCTAATCCAAGACATCTCCATCACAGGTTGAAACTCCATGGTGTCCCCCTCCCAGAGTGCAAAGAACCTCGGCATAACCCTGGACAACACCCTGTCATTCTCTGCAAACATCAAAGCAGTAACTCGCTCCTGCAGGTTCATGCTCTACAACATCCATAGAGTAGGACCCTACCTCACACCGGAAGCAGCGCAGGTCCTATTTCAGGTACATGTCATATCCCGTCTGGACTACTGCGATTCGCTGTTGGCTGGGCTCCCCGCTTGTGCCATTAAACCCCTGCAACTTATCCAGAACGCTGCAGCCTGCTTGGTGTTCAACCTTCCCAAGTTTTCCCATGTCATCCCGCTCCTCTGCACACTCCACTGGCTTCCAGTTGAAGCTCGCATCCACTACAAGACCATGTTACTTCCCTACGGAGCAGCAAGATGAACTGCCCTTCCCTACCTTCAGGCTATACTCAAACCCTACACCCCAACCAGAGCCCTCCGTTCTGCCACCTCTGGTCTCTTGTCCCTTCCACTCAGCGCAGTCCAAACTCTTCTCTGTCCTGGCACCCCAATGGTGGAACCAGCTTCCCCCTTAAACTAGGACAGCAGAGTCCCTTCCCTTCTTCAGAAAACATCTGAAACCCTACGTCTTCAAAGAGTATCTTAAATAATCCCACAGCTCCCCCCTCGCACCACCTCCTCACCCCAACCCCCAAATAGAAAATGATAAAAAATTGCCTTTTGTGAACTAACAATCGCACTTGATTACTCCCCACCCTTAATAGCTCTGACTTTACTGATAGCTAATTTATTGAGGAAAAATGTATTTACTATGACTGTGACATGTGATTGTCCCACCTAGCTATCTTAAGATGAAAGCACTAACTGTAAGTAGCTCTGGATAAGAGCGTCTACTAAATGACTAAAATGTAAATGTAAAATGTTGCACCTTTTTCACTACACTGTCTGTGTGGATGGACCATTTTAAGTTGTCAGTGATGTGCATACCGATAAACTTGAAGCTTTTCATCCTCTCCACTGTGACCCCATCGATGTGGATGGGGGCGTGCTCCCTCTGCTGTCTCCTGAAGTCCATGATCAGCTCCTTTGTTTTGTTGAGGGAGAGGTTATTTTCCTGGCACCACTCCATCAGGGCCCTCACCTCCTCCATGAAGGCTGTCTCATCGTTGTTGCTAATCAGGTCTACTACTGTTGTGTCATCTCCAAATTTGATGATTTACTTGGAGACGTGTGTGGCCACACAGTCATGGGTGAACAGGGAGTACAGGAGGGGGCTGAACACGCACCCTTGTGGGGCCCTAGTGTTGAGGATCAGCGTAGCAGAGGTTTTGTTGCCTACCTTCTGGGGATGGTCAGGAAATACAGGACCCAGTTGCACAGGGTGGGGTTCAGACTGGGCACTGAGCTTAGTGATGAGCTTGAAGGGCACTATGGTGTTGAAAGCTGAGCTGTAGTCGATGAACAGCGGTCTTACATACACTTAATAGTGCCACTTTTAATAATGTTTACATATCTTGCATTACTCATATCATATGTACAGTTGAAGTCAGAAGTTTACATTCACTTAGGTTGGAGTCATTAAAACTAGTTTTTCAAACACTCCACACATTTCTTGTTAACAAACTAGTTTTAGCAAGTTGGTTAGGACATCTACTTTGTGCATGACATGTAATTTTTCCAACAATTCTTTACGGACAGATTATTTCACTTAAAGTTCACTGTATCGCAATTCCAGTGGGTCAGAAGTTTACATACACTAAGTTGACTGTACTTTTAAACAGCTTGGAAAATTCCAGAAAATGATGTCATGGCTTTAGATGCTTCTGATAGGCTAATTGACATCATTTGAGTCAATTGGAGGTGTACCTGTGGATGTATTTCAAGGCCTACCTTCAAACGCAGTGCCTCTTTGCTTGACATCATGGGAAAATGAAAATAAATCAGCCAAGATCTCTGAAAAAAATTGTAGAACTCCACAAGTCTAGTTCATCCTTGGGAGCAATTTCCAAACGCCTGAAGGTACCACGCTCATCTGTACAAACAATAGTATGCAAGTATAAACACCATGGGACCACGTAGCCGTCTTACCGCTCAGGAAGGAGACGCATTCTGTCTCCTAGAGATGAACGTACTTTGGTGTGAAAAGTGCAAATCAATCCCAGCAAAGGACCTTGTGAAGATGCTGGAGGAAACAGGTACAAAAGTATCTATATCCACAGTAAAACCAGTCCTACATCGACATAACCTGAAAGGCCTCTCAGTAAGGAAGAAGCCACTGCTCCAAAACCGCCATAAAAAAGCCAGACTACGGTTTGCAACTGCAAATGGGGACAAAGATCGTACTTTTTGGAGAAATATCCTCTCGTCTGATGAAACAAAAATAGAACTGTTTGGCCATACTGACCATCATTATGTTTGGAGGAAATAGGGGGAGGCTTGCAAGCCGAAGAACACCATCCCAACCGTGAAGCACGGGGGTGGCAGCATCATGTTGTGGGGGTGCTTTGCTGCAGGAGGGACTGGGGCACTTCACAAAATAGATGGCTTCATGAGGAAGGACAATTATCTGGATATATTGAAGCAACATCAGTCAGGAAGTTAAAGCTTGGTCGCAAATGGGTCTTCCAAATGTGCAATGACACCAAGCATACTTCCAAAGTTGTGGCAAAATGGCTTAAGGACAACAAAATCAAGGTATTGGAGTGGCCATCACAAAGCCCTGACCCCAATCCCATAGACAATTTGTGGCCAGAACTGAAGAAGCATGTGTGAGCAAGGCCTACAAATCTGACTCAGTTACACCAGCTCTGTCAGGAGGAATGGGCCAAAATTCACTCAATTTATTGTGGGAAGCTTGTGGAAGGCTACCCAAAATATTTGACCCAAGTTAAACAATTTAAAGGCAATGCTACCAAATACTAATTGAGTGTATGTAAACTTCTGACCCACTGGGAATGTGATGAAATAAATAAAAGCTGAAATAAATCATTCTCTCAACTATTATTCTGACATTTCACATTCTTAAAATAAAGTGGTGATCCTAACTGACCTAAGACAGGGAATTTTTACTAGGATAAAATGTCAGGAATTGTGAAAAACTGAGTTTATATGTATTTGGCTAAGGTGTATGTAAACTTCTGACTTCAACTGTAGGTATTCCTCTTGCCCAGATGGGATAGGGTAGTGTACAGTGCGATGGCGATTGTGTCATCCGTGGATATGTTGGGGCGGTATGCAAATTGTAGTGGATCTAGGGTGTTGGGTAAGGTGGAGATGATATGATCCTTAACTAGCCTGTCTGTACATTAGTGCTGAGCGATTAACTGAAATGTCTGCTGTTTTTAATTGACGGACGTTTGTTAACTTATTTGAACTTTATTTCGTTGTTTTTTTTGCTGTGAGGTCAATGCACAGTTTCTGTAGCTATAAATCAGATCAAGCAACACAAAAATAGATCAAGCGATGTAGTAGGGAGTTGTATTTTCCAACAGGCCAATTTTAGTGCATAAAACTTGGTACGTGACTACAATGGCCATAATCCATTGCGCGTATGCCTACTTGTCTATTCTGTGTGGTGCACTGAACTATAATATGAACATTTGGAGCAGACATGGAGACTGAGGGTGCGTTTGTAAATTCACTCTGGCTATCTACTATGATTTCAGAGCACTCTCGTTTTAGTGTGCCAGAGCGCAGAATAACTGATGTAATTAAATTGTTGTCAGCAACACAGTTACGGTCATTAACGCTCTAGATAACAGGAAAACAACCAACCAACGCGCATTCGACAGGGATAGAAAGCAGATGTTTCACGAGGTTTCTCTACCTGAAAATATATGATCTAAGTGATTGATAGTTGTAATTCAGTCATAAAAATATGCCTTATTTACTTTGAACAACTACTAAAATATTGATTTCGTCAGACTGCATAGGCAGCAGCTCTATAGAGATGAGATGATGACTTGGAATTAAATAATAAAGTCATCTTTATAAAACGAATATTTTATTAAAGTAAAGTAATGTGAATAAATTGTGGTAAGTGATAAGTAGTAATGTTCAGTCACTACCGGTAATTGTTTTTTTACAATAATTTGTATGTTCTGTGTTGTTACTGTATTCAACTCACATAATGTAGACATTTAATGTCTACATTTGTTTTGTAATAATCGAACCGAAACCGAACCAACCTCAAAAAGCACTAATCACTCAGCACTATATAGTACATCCACAAGCAATGCAGTGTGGCAGTATTATTTTCTTTTCTTATCTAATTTGTAAAGAGACGAGACTACATCTTGAGAGACTACATCTTGAATTTCAACTACATATCCCACAACTGTCTGTATATTATTACATTTTTTCACCCCTGGCAGGTGACCCCGTGTGGCAAACGTCGTCATTGCGCAGATTCAGTTTGAACCAAAAGCGGAGTGACCTTCCTCGAGAGGAGCAGTACTGAAGCAATAAACTAGTGACAGCACACCCGTTCCCTGCACTAGCCATAGAAATGAACAGCAATTTAGCCGGAGATGAAGTTGGGTAAGATGTGATCTCCACCTAATTAATGAGAATGAGTTATATACTCCTTTGCATTTTAACTTCAATCAATGAATTACTGTGATAGATATCACCTGCATCACCACTTTTACTCAGCTAGCAAACGTTAGCTAGCTAGTTGGCGTTTTTACAAGTATAACTACTGGTAACTAACGCTAATTAGCTAGTTTGCGAACGTTAGTTGACTTTAGCCTAGCTAGCTAAGAATACTTTGGAAACATGCATGACATTGGTTTAGGTAACTAGATAACTAGTCAAAAGTAATGTTTACATGGTGTCATTGAATAGTTAATTGAAATACTCAACTATTCAGCTAGTTAGTTAACGAGATCAATATAAACCGAAACGTGTTGGCTCTCTAGCGTTAGCAGCTAACTAGCTAGCAAAGTGGTGAAGTACAGATACGGCACGGTAACGTTACCATCAGGAGTCGACACTTGGCTATCTTCGTTTTGTAAAGTAGCCAATTTCAAGTTTGATTGAAGTCGACAGAATATAACGTTGGTTAACACTACAGGCTTAAAAAAATACCAGAAACTAGTTAACTTTTTCAATGGTGGCTATTTGCTGGTGATAGCTAATATTGCGCTCTTGAACTTGATAGAGCACTGACTACAGGGCATAAGATTGAGAGCATTGTAATAATATTGGTTTGATCCGTCAACATTATCCATATCAAATTATAGTTGAGGCAATGGTATCTTACCTATTTTTTTTTTTTACTTGCGGCATATAGCTAGCGTTGGTTTGTAAGATTAACTAAAGTCAAATTTGTAACGTTAGCTAACGCTAATTCAAGTTTCATGGATAATTAATGTGTTTGTTAACTAGCAGACGTTAGCTAGCTAATTTAACTAGCTAAAGTTAATATCTTCGCTTGCCTTGCTTATGTTAGCCTGTATACGTGGCATAAGGTTTCAAAACAAGACCTGAGGTGTTGTCGGTGCTAAACAAGTCACCCTTATTCCAGTATTTGAATAGAAAGCAAGGTTTGTTGATATGCATCATCAGCAGCTTATAGAAATATACCCGCATTAAAATAACTCCATCTATTGTGAGGTTAGATTACAATAATATGTGGCACAGTCAGTTTTAACATGTTAAGCATCAGAACCATTTGAGCATGTGTTCTTGTGTCCAAGGAATGATGGATCATCTCAGGTTTTGCTTAAAGTCAAAGGAATGCTTTTTCTCTCTCTCGTTTTATAGGAAACTGTTTGTGGGTGGCTTGGACTGGAGTACAACACAGGGTGAGTCAGCTGTCTACTTACCAACCAGTCAATATTAGGCGTATTGCAGTACACATACTGTTGTGCTTGAAGGTGTGCATAAAATTGTTGGTCTGGAGTACCAAAGGGTGGCATGTTGGTGTGTATTGTAATTAAAGTACACATGCAGGCTTTTCTCATAGTTGCTCAGTTCTAGTCTTAAGTGAGTTTGTCTGTAGCTACGGGCATTCAGAGCCCTTCTCTGTATCATGCTTGATTGGGCAGTGTGTGTCTTTGCACCACGCTCTTCACTCTGACAGTGTATTTTTGTGCATCCTTCCTTGGTATTTCCTTGGGGCTTTCAATGACAAGAAAAGCAATTATAAGAATTCGATGTGATTGTTATGACAGTTATTTGTTGAAACCTCCATGCCCTGCCTCCAAAGATGCATGCGTGTCATGCTTTTGAATGCACAATGTTTTGTTTGATGTAATGTTTTATCTGTTTGGACCCCAGGGAGAGAAGCTGCTTCCTTGGCAACAGCTAATGGGGATCTTAATGAAATACTAAATACTTTGCATTCAGTGAACTTTGAAACACATTACCCATAATGTCAGGACACTAGGCTATGTATGTATCCCTAAAGGATCCTGTAACGGATCGTCCCACTCATGTCAATGTCCTCTTTTCTATCAGAAACTTTGAGAAACTATTTCTCGCAGTATGGGGAAGTAGTTGATTGTGTCATCATGAAGGACAAAACCACAAATCAGTCGCGGGGCTTTGGTTTTGTCAAATTCAAAGACCCCAACTGTGTCCGGACTGTACTGGAGACCAAGCCCCATAATCTTGATGGCAGAAATGTGAGTATGCACTTTGCAGCTTGAATAAGGAAAGTAAAATATGTGTGTCTTATCAATTATGCCTTTTTTAACTATTAGAATAATTAAGCACTGCATGGGAATGAACTTTTTAACTGAAGTATTACATGTAGATGATACTCTGTGCAAGAGCAAGTAGTAGTGAATTCATAACTGGCATTGGTATCTTCAGTAAATGTAAGGCTGGCTCTGAAGGACATCCATGGACATGAAAGCAGGCTGTTTGCCAAACAAGTGTTGCCTGTTCAGATGCCTATTAGTTGAACTAACATGTAACTGCAGTGGGCTGGACATGACATGCTTGCTTTGCTACAAGTTGCTCTATGCAGCAATATGAACAGGTAAATTTTGCTATAGTGAAGGCCATTCTCTTGCAGTTAAACTTTGACTTATCATAATGTGAATTGTATAACATGTAATTTATTTTATTTCTATGTGGCCTTATTGAGTGGCCTAATTCACCAGATAAATTGGAGGGAACATTTGAAAGTGATTTTTCACTGAAGGGTGATATGTACAATTTCATTCCTTGCCTTCAGATTGATCCCAAGCCATGTACTCCCAGAGGAATGCAACCTGAAAAAGTGCGAACGAAGGACGGCTGGGTAAGGGGCGTATTTTAATATGTTGGGGCTACATGTGTCCTCTACAGAAATAGGGCACCAAGCCTCAGTAGAATGGATTATACTGTATCCTTTTGGTCCTTTGATAAACTGGGGTCCTATCTCCCTCAATAAATCTCATTTGTCACACAGGCTTATTGCTGTGAACATGACTTCTACTAATGAGCCTAAAATGTAATTGTTAGACTTAAGTGATTTAGTAAAAAAAAATATGCAGAGATCCTGAAATGGTTTGTCTCAGTAGCTCTGAAGTGAAGGCACTAGTGTGCCCTGATCTTTTGGGACTAGTGTTTGCATCGAAGTGACGTGAAGAATTATACCCCAGGGCAGAATGAGAGAACCTAATTTCTTCTCCACTGTCTGACTAGATGAAGGTGAATTGTCTTCAGTGTGATTCAAATACAAGTTTATTGGCTGTGTACACAGTTAAGCAGGTGTTGTAGAGGGTGCAGTGAAATGCTTGTTACTAGCGCCTAAAATGCAGGAAAAAATGTCTTAACAAGTACACAAATAACAATGAAAAACTAAAAAACAAATCACAAATGTTAGAACTAATCCAGATAACCCAGATAACACTATCAGTAATCCAAATGCCACCTAAAATATATACTGAGAATAATATGTAAAACAGAAGATATTAGTGAGCTGTGTCAAGATTTGAGTGTATAAACAGTTTAACAAAAATGCAACGTACACTAGTTGATATATTAGAATGAGCTATGTGAATAATACACTATGAATACACGGTGTGAAAGAAACAGTCCAGTGTTTGTCTTCATATACATGGGATAGCAGCGTTGGCTGTGAGTGTGTGTGCGAGCGAGCGAGTCTATCTTTTGTCTTTTACTTACTACATGAGTACTCCTCTCTTACTACAGGGGATGGTGTGATAGCTGTTCAACAGTCTGATGGCCTGGAGATGGAAGCTGTTTTTTCAGTCTTTCGGTCCTGGATTTGATGCACCTGTACAGATTCTTGATCTTGCTTTGAGATCCCATTCTTTGTTTCAGAAGGGCAGCAAAGCTGACAGCAATAAATCAAAGAAGATATTTGTCGGCGGCATCCCCCATAACTGCGGTGAACCTGAACTCCGGGACTATTTCAATAGATTTGGAGTGGTGAGTCCTGTTAAAATGGTGTATACTGTATTGTATAGCTTTTATATAAAATGACCTAAAACAGTTTTAAATGTGTTGCACAGGATCCAATTTAGGAACTGCCTATTGGAAGACTACAGGAAAAGTAGTATTTTCTGTTAAAATGCCATCAATATGAGGAGAGGATATTGATAGAATGTTAGTTTTCTAACTGAGAGATGCATGCAATGGCAATACTAGTTTTTTTTCTTCTGTATCCTAATGCAGCCCATGTTCTCCTTTGTTGAATCCAAGGTCACAGAGGTGGTAATGATCTATGACGCGGAGAAACAGAGGCCCCGAGGTAAAAGCTGATCCCGTTTTTCTCTTCCGTACCTCCCATCTCTAAATCTCATGACAAACTATTCTGACCCAAAGAGAATAAGCCGCATTCAATCCCCCCCCCCCACGCTCAATTATAGCTAGACCCACCTGTCTCTTCTGGTGGAACATCTTGTTTGTCATTCATTCACAGGCATTGTAATGGATGCCACCCTTAAATACTGAAAGCTTTCCCCGTGCAGTCCTATTTACATGGTGAGAAAGTTGAGATGACATTTGCATGAATTTGAAACATCTTGACTTTGTGTGACCGGATCAGCTTTTGATGCATTTAGATGTTTTATTAAGGGACATTCTAACACACTATAGTATTACATGTAGTTTGAAATAAATTGGCTTCATCATGACGACTATACTTGAGTACAGTATCTTTATATTTTTTTGTGGTATTATTCAGGCTGCATGAAATAGATTGTCTAATTTAAAACTTTGACCATTTGACAAAAGTGTTAACTTTTGTCTTTTTGGAGTACTTTTAGTTAAATGCTAAAATGGCAGAACTTCACCAGCGTAGTGCTAGATTAATCTTTTTTTGATTAGGGCCCTATAAAATCTGCAATACAGAAAACATGGACTCAATCCAGACAATAAATTGGAATTCAACAATATAACTTTGTTTGGTAGGGAACCAACTAAATGTATTGAAAATGTGTTAATTAGCCCAAGTTTATCATAAGACATGAAAATAATGCATCAGTGATTTGTATTTCCTGCAACATTCTGAAGAGTCAACGAGAATTCCCCATCTGTGTGTGCGATGCGCGCAGCTACCATTTTTTGTGTCACCGTTAGCAATGATGCTAATGAAAAATCTTCTGATAGATGGAAAGGCTTTCCCAAAAACCTTCTCAATTAAATGTAAACTACATAGTAGCCTATGCTTACCTGGCATAATGATATCATGATTATTTGCATCAATCCAGTGGATATTTGTTTTGCAAACTCTACTGTCACGTGTGCTACAAAAACATCACTAAACAGCCTCTTACTAGGTGCTCACTGGAATTAAAGGGTAAGACATTTCTCAAATTTTTCCCACAACTCAAAAGTGGTCTCCTGATGTGGTTTAACCATTGTTGTGGACTTAGAACATCCAGTTGAGTTTTTTTCTTTTAGTGCGGTTTTGTGAGGGGGAAACTGGGGAAAGGTATTCCTATGGCCCTAAATTATGCAGATGCAGTTCACTGTTTTTCATTTTTCCAGAGTCGGTTGACATTTGAAATTGTTTTTAAGAAGAACAGAGTAAGGAGTTTCATCTGTTAAATGAGTTGATAGTTAGGCTGCGTTTACACACGGCAGCCCAGTTCTGATATTCTTTCCACTAATCAGTCTTTTAACCAATCACATCGGCTCATTTTCAGAGCTGATCTGATTGGTCAAAAGACCAATTAGTAAACATTTTTTATCAGAAATGGGCTGTAAATGCACCCCTAGAATGACAAGACAAGCATGGGTGGATGTAGATTAGTCTGGTCAGTTAGCTCAGAACTGTTTAGCCTAGATGTAGGTTGGGTAGTTTGCTCAGAGCTGTTTCTTCTGCACTTGTCCCACGTAGCAATGATGCAGCAGTCAATGACTCCTGTCATTTATCACCTCTCTTCTACTTCAGTACCCATTGATCTCTTTGGGGAGACGAGCAGAATAGTTTGTCATCCGAATTTACACGATGATACACAGCAATGACATTAACATAATCAAGCATAATATCCAGACTTTTACTAAAATACTTTTAAACCTTCAGTAAGTATTAAGCTAAGTTTTCTTTTGTTAATTTAGACTTCTGATTTGAAAAAATATATATATATATATATTAAGTGTTTTCCCGTATGTAGAAAGTTAAGTATTTTTGTAAGTATAAGCCTTTCCTATTATAATTTTCCTGTCCTTCTCCTTGTGAATGGTTTGAATGTGATTAACGGTGTCTCTTAAGATTTGTCTTTTCTCCTTTAGGTTATTGTGTACTGAGTGGTATCACAGAGGTACAGGCCAGATGTAAAATCCCCAAATGGAATGTGAGGGCTGTCAATTTGGGGTGTATACAAAGTTTAGATTCATCATGGTTATGAACTTGAGTTTTTTTGCGCTGAGCACGACATTGGGTTTTTGACCCCTTTTTTTAAGAGATTGTTTAGGAATGTTTGCTTGCAAATGCTTAAACTAAGTTTTGCATCTAGATTAAGGACAGACAGGTCAGCGATGGATGATATTTATAGTTGTAGATCAGGCGGCTTGGGACAGCTTGAAATAATATTAGCGGTTTCAAAATCTCGGTTGTCTCAAAGGACATTTAATTGGAATCAGGTTAGGTCCCAGAGTAGAGATTTTCTCTCAACCCAATTCTGCCACTGGTATGAGTTTCTCAAAATGAAACTGGTTCACTGTAGTGGGTTATTGCTGCTGCAAAACTGAAGTACTGTGGAAAGTCTTTATCACCACAACAAAATCACAAGACTTTGTCAGAACCAGGACATTTGCCAATGTTGGGCTTCTAAATGTACAATTAAATGAAGGATTCAATTACACTGCTGTATATTCATAGGTTCAGCTAGAGTAACTTTTAATATCATTCAGGGACTGTAGTCATTTTGATGAATGGTGTTTTTGCTTGATGTTGGTGCTAGAAACAAGCATTTCGCTGCACCTGCGATAACATCTGCAAAACTGTGTACGCCATCAATAAAAGTTTAGATTTTATTTCTTAGAATAGCACAGGCTCTATGCAGTTCAATGGAAAGCTATGAGAGGCTTCACAGTCAATCCCTTATTAAAGCCTTCATTTCAGGGTTTTTATTTTGTACAGTAAGTGTTGAATACTTACACCATTGGGTTTTTCACCATGTTTGATGGGAACTTTGTTTATCCCCCATGCAAACTCTTGACAGCATCATTAGTTATTACTTACACATTTCGGAAGACAAAATGGCCTATATCTTTGTGTTGCTGTTCTAAGCAATATTGTAATTTTCCATTTAGGCTTATCCTGGCTGACTCTAAACATAAAACCACATTTGGGAAAACTTGAAACAGCTTTAGACATTGTACAGATTCTGTTTCTCCATTTTTATTTATTTTTGTTATGCATTAACAATGGATGCTGCCAGTTTGTGCTGCACAGCAATATACCAAGGGGCAGATCAAGTTGGGGTTTGGATGAAATGAAGTAACATCAATACCGCTGGGCCAATTGGCACCCAATGCGTACATGAATGCTCTGAAACCACTTAAGTGTGTCATGAAATCTATATAGTTTTTATATTCCTCAGCAGTTCCACTGACTGTACTGGATATAAATATATTACAATTTTATATATTACATCACATTTTCAAACCCCTATATAATACAGAACAAGGAGACTTTGCTATGTTAGAAGTAAAAAAAAAAAAAAAAACTACTGAAACCTTAGTTAGTTGATCATGGAAAGTATTGGTGCAAAGTTTATCTTGGATGATACAAGTGCCTCAGCCCTCAAACTTCAGCTTGTGTATTGCTGCAAGTCAGTGACATCATCTGAACCCCAGGAGCCTCCAGCTCAGTCTTGATGGATCCTTGTCTTGCTGAGCCCAATACTGTTCTTCATCTTGTGTTGTCACAACACCCTGCTACCTTGATTCACTCTTGGTCGTTGGCTAGGTTTTGGATTTATTACTTTCGAGGCCGAACAATCAGTGGACCAGGCTGTCAACATGCATTTTCACGACATCATGGGCAAAAAAGTGTGTAGTTGTAGTTTTATTTTACCTTCAAGTTCAAACTGAGGCTTGGGCGACGGGATGCATTGTTTGCTGCTGTTAACTTTGAGTTACAGCTCTTATTTTCAGGGGCCACCAATGAGGTTGAAGGCCTCTTATAAACGTCATCATTTAATGACATGGCTGAAGATCACTATGCGGTAATCCAAAGATTTTCCTAAAAGATCAGGTCATAATTGTTTTCTGGATCATGTAACATTTCAATGGCCTGGTTGACCTTGTACTTGTTGCAAAGAATACTTGGTCACCCCTCCTGAAATATTAGTGACAACTTCTGTAGTCGCCCAAGGCTTTGTTTATTTTGACCTCTCCTTTAGGTTGTAAAATGTATTCGATATCTTATTTCAAACAATACTTGCCCTGGCTTTGGAAATTCAAGGGAGTGGCCAGTTTTGAAGCATATAATGGGAGATAAGAGTTTAGCCTAAAATGCTTTATTTTACCACAGAGAAATCACCTAAAGGATTGGTCTTGTTCAGTTCTTTTTTCTTTTTTGATTATTTTGTTGGCAGGTCACTTACTTTGAGTTATTTGATATATTTCCTAAAGAACCTAAATTAAGTGACCTCAGTTTAAGAATCTCCATACTGTGTCGATCACATCTGAGAACCAAAATGGGTGGGTCTTTTTCTAGGGCTATCTATTCACACCGTCTTTGAATTACAGTTGATTTTGCTTGCCCCTATCATTCACTACTTCCTTCCAGCGGCAAGTTCTTAGCTAATTGGATGCCTGAAGCCACAGTTCTGTGATACCAGTAGTTTTTTATTTAATTTTTTCTATTCAGTCATTAATGATTTGTAGTTTTATCATAACCAATTAGCATAACTACTTCTGAGACATCCTCTCCTATAGCATTCACTGTCTTGACAAAATTAATTTGAAACAATTTGGAAAATTTGCATTCAATAGTGTGATTACAACCCCCCCCATATGAGGACACGTTGTTTGTCTTTGATTGAAAGAGAACATTTAAATGGACAATGACATATGTACCCATTTTTCATAGTTTAACATTTTTTGACCTCATAAAAATGATGAACTCAACCCATGTCTGTTCATAATTGATGTATGGGACCCTACCTACATTATGCTATCCTCTTACCGACTCCTTGACTGTCCTGATTTCCAGCAGGAATCGGGGCTTGACTTGATCTTGAGTTGACATTACCTTGGGCTTAGACTTGAGGGAGGCAGGGGATATAAGTTACAAAATTAGAAAGTGGAGCACATCAAACTGGGACAAAATCCCAGTTCTGCTGTTGGGTAGTGTATTGAAGTCATGGTATCCATCACTCCCAGCCACAACGCCTGCGGGAGAAGACCTAGGTAGCTGTGCTATAGACGGAGGGCCACTCGTGGAAATGTGCTTGTAATTAGGTCGACAGAGAAGAGAGGCGAGGCAAAGAAAGTAGCACCGCCTTAAAGCAGGGGGAAAATTGAGATTCATTTTGCAAGGTGACCCCGATAACTCAACCTCTATAGAGCCTAGTTTATTTCTGTCTAGTCCCCCCCCTCTTCCCCACCATGTAGTTTTTAAACCCATTTGTCGCTCTGGTAAACTGCTGGTATCTCTGGCTGGCTACAACAAGTGACGCTACTATTTTATAGGGCAGATAAGGGCTGGTAGCCTCACAAACCATCTGGTGTGATACAAAATGATTTGGCTTTTCAACCTCATTGGACATTAGTCCAGTCCAATACCAAGTGCTTCTATTCTGTGTGAGATAAGCAAATCAGATGGGTATTAGTCAATTGAGCACCAATTTTCTCCATTATCTGACACGGTATGAAGATTCATTTTTAAATTGACTTATGACTGTCCATTTCTATTGTCTGCATGTTTTACCTCTTCTGATATATATGATACATTTCTTTCTACATCCATCTCCCTCTGAAATTCTACTACAAGTTAAATATAATTGAGATTCTTTAAACATTAGCTGGGAAAAGGTAAGTCTTTACCACCCGATAGATGTTTTTATCAAAGTTAAAGGGCACAAAAACAGGAAATATGAATATGTTTCTCAGACCAATTTTGTAAAATGTATGACAGTTTTGCACCATTTTAAATCAATTGCTTTTTTATGCTCTATTCAAAATGATTTAACCAACAATTAACAATATCTTATTGTAACTGAAGTACCTGAGAAACATATTGTTACGCAACTCCCCTTAGTATTGATCTGCGTTAGGCACAAGTGTAATGGCCCAGATAAGATGTAAAACTGAAACCCTCTCAAGCTGATATGTTGAAGAGAAATATTAGTAATGGGTGAGATCAGGTAAGGAAGGTATTTTGGTGATAAACTACTGGTCTTGCAAATTGTGCCCTCGTTGTCCTTTGTCCAGGTGGAAGTGAAAAAGGCTGAACCTCGGGACAGCAAAGCTCCTGGCCAGCTTGAACCTAACCAATGGGGACCCAGAGGCATCCTGAGTGCAGCCAATGGTTGGTCGGCACAGCCTGCCCAGGGCTGGCAGCAGAGTTATGGGCCTCCGGGTGAGTGGGAGACCAGCCAGAGCCAGAGAACGCGGCTCGTTCTGTCAGACCAGGAACATGACATTCTATTATACCTAGGAGAAATATAGTATTGGAAACTGTTAAAATGCCTGACTGCTTTTAAAAAATATTAACATTATATTTCTAGGTCCACATTAAAACTTTACTTTGAGGAATGATCAACGTACTGTAGTTACAAATTACATATTGAGGAATAGTTTTTGTGCCAGCATAAATATACTAAACTATTTTCTCTTTTGAAGGAGTTTGGGTGTCTACAGGCCAGCCCATTGGTACGTTTTGTCCTTGAATCACTTGACTGTTTTGGATATCTCGCACTAACTAGATTTAAAAAAAAATAGTTAGCTATTGTCTTGTGATGTTTAACTTATCAAGAAAGTATTGTGTCATAGACAATTGCCTTGCACTTTATATTTTCCATATTGACCAATTGGGTAATGTCAGTTAAGCACCAGTGTTATCACGGTGACAGCTGGGATACCTGAGGGCACTCCAAGTCCATTATCTGCCTCTAGAGGGGAAATTATTCTTAACACTCGTCACCCTTGCTTAAGTCTTATAACATTTTCACCGCTGGGGTGGTATGATATCTAATATGCAGTCTCTACTGATAGTGGGTTTCAACTAGGATATATCCAAGACTGAAAATGTACCAATAGACACCTGTCATCACGTATTCAGTAACTGTTGTGTTCTCTCTGACTCAGGTGGGTACGGGCCCCCTTTATCTGTGGGCCGTGGGGCTCCCGTCCAACCCCCCTCACCGTTCAACGCATTCCTCGTCACAACGACCCCACCGGGGGGGTTTGGTGCACCTCAGGCCTACGCGCAACAGGGATACAGCACACCACCTCAGTTCGGTCAGTATCTGCAATGTATTGTTGTCATAAGATAAGCATGTTTCTATTTATGTAAATGTTTTTGTTTTCATATTGCCAATATTGCAATAAACAATATTGTTATGTCCCCAAAAACTGTGTGTTTTGTAAAAAAAATAAAAATCATTGCTTTATGATGAGTGTTTGCACATATGTACAAATTCCTCCACAAAAAACTCAAATGCGGGCATCGTTAAGTCAGGTAAAACGGAGGGAAATAATTTCAACACCAGCTTTGTCTTGAAGAAATGAATAGCTGGTCTGCAGCACTAACAATAATGTAACACCAACAGTAACACGTTTAGAGTTCTCCATTTTTATCTTCACAAGAACGTTAATATCGTCTTCACAATCTATCATTTTATAATACCACCCGTATATGATTTCGTTCTAATATCGTCCAACCCTACTGCCTAGGCTGACAAAGGTTGTATGATTATTTTGATTATAGTAAAATGGAAATCTATCATACAGGTGATCTTTCATAGTTCAGAATGTACAACATAACCACTCTTCCATCTGGCACTGGTTTAGGGTACAGTTTTGGCACACCTCAAGGTGAGCAGTATGCCCCACAAGGAGTGCCGCCCCCGCCCACGACTCCGGTAACAGGGCCGCTAGGGTTTGTTCCAGCTACAACACCTTCTCAGGACATCAGCAAAGCACCCACGGGACAGCCAGACTTCCCTTACAGCCAGTATGGTAAGTAGAGCCTCCATGCAGTCCCTAGCCCCACCCTCAGCATTGCTGTTATTATGGCTTATACTGGATAGATCCATTTTGTTGGATGCTTTATTGGGACAAACAACCCCTCCTCCCCAGCCTAAGCTTATTACTACAACCCTAAAACAAGCAGGAGCTCGCCCCTTTGGTACCCTGCAGCTTTAACGACATCACATGCATATGCACGCTTGCATACACCCCCCCCCCGCGGCTTGGCCACGAAGATACTATAGAAGTCCCTCCGTACTCAGGACTCTTCAGTGTCACCTTTCTTTAGAATATTCCAGTTATTGCTGTGTAATGATGCGGATGGGTAATCAATGATAGGTTTGAATTAGATCATCCTGCCTAGAAATCTTGTTTTTGAGAGGAGTTGGAATGTCCACCAAACTGCAGATAGACCAAGGAAGATAATTTATTTTACTGGCAAAGGTAACAGGCAGTTTGACCAACTGTTCGCTTTTTGGTATTGACTTGGCTGGCTTTTCTCTCCTGGCATGAGCTCCATGGTGTAATAGGTTTCGGACCAATCTTTCCCCACAAACACATATGAACGCTCTTATGAGAAGACTTAAGGGAATGTAATAGGATTTTTTTCTCCAACTCCTCCAATTATACTTATTGTACCTTGTTGGGTACAAATCCAGCATTATCATCAACTGAGGGGCTCTTGCATAAGGTCTCTTCCTCCTTAGTAAACAAAATGCCTTGGTAAATCCTTGCTTTTTGAAAGGTTAATGTATGTTGCTTAGTTAATTCTGTCTGCCCCCTCCTCGTCCCCACTGGCATTTGTCAGAGTGAACAAAAAACTGTGGGGAGAGACAGACCTAGATATATTTTGTTAATAGCTCTTATAAGTGTATAGCTCCTCAAAATAGTACAGTGCATTTGGAAAGTATTCAAACCCATTGACTTTGTCCACATTTTGTGGATTAAAGGTTTTTCCTATTCAATCTACATACCCAAAACAGGTTTTGGAAATTTGAGCAAATGTTTTAGAAATAAAGAACAAATACCTTATTTACATAAGTATTCAGACCCTTTGCTATGAGACTCGAAATTGAGACAGGATTGTGTCTCAACACAGATCTGGGGAATTATACCAAAACATTTCTGCAGCATTGAAGGTCACCAAGAACACAGTGGCCTCCATCATTCTTAAATGGAAGAAGTTTGGAACCACCAAGACTCTTCCTAGAGCTGGCTGCCTGACCAAACTGAACAATTGGGGGAGAAGGGCCTTGGTCAGGGAGGTGACCAAGAACCCGTTGGTCACTTAAAGAGCTCCAGAGTTCCTCTGTGGAGATGGGAGAACTTTCCAGAAGGACAACCATCTTTGCAGCACTCCACCAATCAGGCCTTTATGGTAGTGGCCAGACAAAGCCACTGCTCAGTAAAAGGCACATAACAGACCGCTTGGAGTTTGCCGAAAGACACCTAAAGGACTCTCAGACCATGAGAAACAAGATTCTCTGGTCTGATGAAACCAAGATTGAACTATTTGGCCTGAATGCCAAGCGTCATGTCTGGAGGAAACCTGGCAACATCCCTATGGTGAAGCATGGTAGCAGCATCATGCTGTGGGGATATTTTTCAGTGGCAGGGACTGGGAGACTCGGGATCGAAGGAAAGCTGAACAGAGCAAAGTACATAGATCCTTGATGAAAACCTGTTCCAGAGCACTCAAGACCTCAGACTGGGGCGAAGGTTTACCTTCCAACAGGACCCTAGGCACACAGCCAAGACTTCAGGCCAACTCTCATTGTCCTTGAGTGGCCCAGCCAGAGCCCGGACTTGAACCCGATCTAACATCTCTGGAGAGACCTGAAAATAGCTGTGCAGCGAGCTTGAGAGGATCTGCAGAGAAAAATGGGAGAAACTGCCCAAATACAGGTGTGACAAGCTTGTAGCGTCATACCCAAGAAGACTCAAGACTGTAATCGCTGCCAAAGGTGCTTAAACAAAGTACTGAATGCAAACATTTCTGAACTAGCTTTTGCTTTGTCATTATGGGGTATGGGTGTGTAGATGGGGGGGGGGGGGGGGGGGATTTAAAATAAAGCTGTAACATAACAATGTGGAAAAAGTCAAGATGTCTGAATACTTTCCGAATGCACTGCATCAGTTGTATACATCCCTGTGACTGTCAGTTGAGATTCCCATCTTGTTCAGTGTTTCATGCTTGTGCTTTGCCTACCCATCCTGCTCTTTACCGTTAGCATTAGCTGCCTACTTTAGAATCGTTTAGTTAGGTAACCATAGGCAGCAAAGGGCATTAGCAAGTAGCCCCCCCCCCCCCCGCCCATTCACCCTATGTGTTTGTAATTCCAGATGGATGTGTGCAGTGATGGTAGGAGTCTTAAGAGCAGGCAGTCAGCAGGAGTGTAGTAATTAAGTGTTAAGCCAAGCCCTAGTGGCAGGTCGAAGAAGGGGACAATGTTAAAGTAAAGTAGACTATCTTGGTTACGTCAACCTAGTCTCCTCGTCTCCCTGATAGGCCTGAGTATCTACCCTCAGGAGCCCTCTTCCTACGGACCAACGCGTCCTTCTCACAGTAATGGTCAGGATGTGCAGGGAGGAAGTAGTGCAGGTAGGTGTGAGCATTGTCTTTTCCAACCACCAAAAATACAGTTCAGCATAAAGTCGTATAGCTGCTACGTTCCTATGCGTCCCTTTCCCCTGTATGTGCTTTTGTATGTTTGTGCATACAAAGTACATACTTCTAGTTAATACTAAAATACAGCTACGGTATTCAATGATTTGAGATCTTATTGCGTGACCATATCTCATTAATAAATCAATTAACAGGGTTCCATGCCTGTTGAATGTTAATACGTCTCATTTCCTATCGTGGCTGTAGTTTATTATACCGACAACACCTGTGTCCTCAGATTTGTTTGTCCTCTCTCACTCTTCCTTACTTTTCTGGTAAAAAAAGATTTAATTGGCAAAATGTGTTCATGGTATACTATAATGAATGTTTTTATTTTGCTCTCTGTTGAAAGTGTTAGCAGTCAATTAACTTGTTGTTTTTTCCCATATGCCGTCTCCTTTTGACAGATAAAAGATGATAATCAGAGGAAAGATTGTATGAAGAAGCAAACACTTGTGGCTGGTGAATGAATGTCCGATGTCTAGTTGATTTCTCTGGTCTTATTAGGTCTGCTCTTCCAAGTGTTTCTTCCAGCCTTGTAGCGCTTTGAGCACCTTGTGGGAAAGTTTGCTTGTGTTCTTCTACCATTTTCTGTTACATTTCTTTTTTGTTACTCTGTACTGTCCGACATGAGTTGGAACTGTTCAGCCTGATCTGGACTGAATGCCTATGCAGTTCTCTGCTTTTCCGACTACAGTGGATTGCAGGGAGATGGAGCCATCCACTGTCTATTTAAAAACTGTTAAGCATTTATACTGTTTTCCTTTTGATTCCTCTCATGACAGTTCAGATTACATCTTTTGAATACTCAAAATAATAGACCAATTGATTTACACTGGAAGCACTCATTCTTAACTGGCTAACCAAACTCTGAATTTTGGTTTATGGAGGCTCATGAAGGAAGGAAGACCATATTTAACATGAACATTAAAAAGCCCTGAAACCATGATCAATGCTGTATTTATTTTGAGTAAAATAAGGGACTTTCACCTAGCTGGTTGGAATCTGTTTGTTTATGAGCACCATTTATGATTGTGATAATGAACCCCTCTTCCCTGTTCTCCACCCACCCTCACAGGTTATGGTCAGGACCTGAGTGGGTTTGGCCATACTTTCGCAGATCCCAGCCAGCAGACCGCTTCATATGGGGCACCAACAGCACAACCGGCAGCTGGACCCCAGCCTACAGCAGCCGCTTTTGCTCGAGGACAGAATCACAACGTAACGGGCTTCCATCCATACCGGCGCTGAGCGTCTCCGACCGCCACAGCGCTCAGTTCTAAAGTCAGGGAAATGTGTTCTGGTCATGAGCAAAACTGGATTTCTGTATTTGTTTTTTGGAACACAAATTGACACAATTTGGGAAAAAAGTGAACTCTCATAAAACCAGGGATTCCAATTACTTCTGTTACAATGTCACATGATGTAAGACTTTTACATAACCTTGCTTTCAAATGTTGAAATGAAAGGAACTTTGTTTCTCCCCACATGTTTTAAAGTAGGACTTTACTACTTTGCAATAGGTTTTGATTGTCTGGTCAAACACTAGCACAGATAATAAATATATATTATATATTTATATAATATATATGTGTGTATATAGAGAGAGAGAGAGACATATGTATATTTATGCCGGGTACAGAAATGAAAACAGGGTCTAAAGTTCTCAGCTTTAAATTCTAGGGAAAATGTTTTTAATTTGGTGGATTGTGTTTATTTTCTGAGTCTTTATTTTAAAGTTTGGAAAATATGAATATATATTATACACAAACTGCAATTTTTTTAAAGAGAATTTTGTACGGAAAATGTACACTTTGCTTGTATTTTTATTTAAAGATGTAGACTTCCCTCAGGTGGCTGTTTTTTGAGTGCATTTTGCACTTATGCAAAAAGAAAGGAATTTATTTCAAATAAATGTTTTAAAGTTATCCTGCCTCTTGTTGCTGTCAATATTAGGAAGGTGTTCCTAATGTTTTATATACTTGGTGTATATTCTGTTTAGGATCCCTTTACACAATTTTTTTTTTGGGGGGGGGCATTACATGAATCATCAAGGGGTAGGGGCTGTGTTGTTTCTTGGGGGGAGGACAGTCTACTGGGGGGAAAAACACCCATGGTCATTTTGAAGGGTTAAGTAGAATGACCATAATCATGGACCAGGTTCCCTCAATAGCAACATAAACCTGAATATGTCAAACCCAAACGGGTTGGGCCCTCTAAAGAAAGTAAGATATATTTGCATACACATAGGCCCCTCAAACTCAACTCTGGACTTCCACGGCATTTTTTTTCTTCTCCCCGTTCGCCTCTAATCGGGTACTGATTTAGAACTGGGACACCAGGTAGGTGCATTTAATCCGGTACATCCGAAAACCAGCTGGCTCTGGACCAAGTAGATTGAAAGTGTAATACCCCTGATTTATGTTTTTAATCTCCCCTATGTAATGTCTATATAGGCTTTAGCTCAGCAAGCTAACAAATTATGCATTGTGCAGATTACATTTTCAAACCCAGTTGGTCTCACATGGTAAAACCACGGAATAGCCATCATTAAATATTATTTTGCCTCAGTGCACAGAACTTTTACGTGAATTTTCTCTTAAGTACCGTTATATCGAGAATAAAGTTAAAATTAAACGTCCAGATTTCGAGAACAAAGTCGCTGTTATATTTCAAGATTCAAGGGTTCGGTTAATTGCATGCCTCCCTGGCTCTCTGCTGTGCAACTTAAAATGCTCGAGTTGGATGACCTGGTGAAACTATACTTTAGAATTGGTTTTAGTAAAAAGGAAATCGTTACTCTTAGCGACATAACCATAATATAAGTATTAGGACCTGGAAAAGGTTGTGGCACAGATTTGGTCTTTTCAGAAGGATTTGGATGATGTGTGTGACAGGTAGTCCCTGTCATAGTGCCCTTCGAATCCGCTACAATGTTATCCTCGACACCTTGTATACATTTAGAGGCTGCTGGCCTAGCTGTTACTATATCGAAATTTAAGGTTCATTTACAAATCTGTGCGTAATGGCACGGTGTTTTATGTACACTTCCAATGAAGTAGCATAGGCCTATGCTTGTTTTGTGAATACAAGTGACATATTACGTGGAGGATGCTCGTCCCTGTCGGGCTCAAGGGCTGCCCCCAAACCCCTGCCATGGACCTTGCATAGCCACGGGGCAGGGGGTTGGGTAAAGCCCCGTCCGAGACAGACATTTTACGGTTAATTATTATAACCTAACAGGTCTAGTCAGTAGCCTCTATAAAGTGAATTAATGGTAGCCTAAATTAGGTAGCCTAAATTAGCGGTATATCTGAGACACATGCATAGCCTATAACGGATATAACCTATATCTGCTAAATGACTTAAATGTAATGTAATGTAATCTATAACGGAGACGATGCCCCTGTTTTGGGATAATTTACGCATCCATTACTCCCATCCTTGAAGACATCCCCGATAGATTACAGATTTTAGGCTAGGCTACCATACCAAATAAGTAATGTCAGATCAGTGATTATTTATTTATATATATAGGCTACTATTATTGATCATTATTGATCCAGGCCTATATTTAGATTATTATTAAATATTATTTCAAGAAATGGAGAATCCCTCCTTTAATCTATTGATACGGCGCCTCAATTAGCTGCTTTGCACATGCAGGAGTGGTCATTGAGTTGCCTCTCCTCCCATAGACATGTTTGTGTAAAATCCCTGTTTCATTCCACCCGCAGCCGTTGGATAAGCCTATAATTTACTTCCACTTGCCCACTTTAATGTACTATTAGCCTACAGGTTAGGGTACTCGATCTAGTGGGCCGCTATAGGTTTATAATGGGCTGCAAAATAGCGGTGTTGTAGCGAATTTGGAGAGCAGCTCGACATGGACACATACGCATAGCCCCCGGTCTCCAGGATCCCAAGATCATTCGTTTCATTGGGTGTGCTCACATAGCCTTCTAGACTGCCCCGTAGTCGTAAGGAGAGTTGCTATATGGGGGAAATACTACTATTAGTAAAACATAATGGATAAGGTCGTTAATAGTTGACATTAATTTTGGTTCCCCCCATTCTGAACTTCCCTTTCGTCATAGGCCTAGCTGTTAGACTCTCTAAACTACTGTATGTAGATTATGGAAAGTGTTCGACTACTAGGCTACGAAGAACGTTCCCACTTGGCAAAAACTGGTTGAATTATCGTTGTTTCAACACAAGTAAGGGCATTTCGTATTTTTTTCACCCTACTTTTAACCTAAACCCAATGACAGGGTGACATGTTTGGTTGATTTCACGTTGATTTCATGTGTAAATCCAAACTAGACATTGAACTGACATCTGTTGTAACGAATATGGAGGGCAGACTGACAGGGACTCAATCTCAGATCTCTTTGCAGTCAATAATAGTTTTTTGTTGGTGCTCATAACGCACCATGACCGTTAGAATGGTCTATATAGTCTGAAGTTGCCTGTGTGCGTATGCGTGTGCGTGTGCAGTGACCCCTGTTTGATCGAGTGTATTAGATCATTAGATTGATGGCCATTTGTTCGTTTTGCCCCGGGATGGAATACCTTTGTTTGGATCCTCCTTCTGAAAAGACCCAATCTGTGGCACAACTTCTCCAGGTCCAAACAAGCTAATTATAATAATATGGTAATGTAAAAATGCCAATGAAAATTAAAACACTAATATATCTTGATTAGATAAGTATTCAACCCCTTGAGTAAATACATATTAGAATCACTTCAGGCAGCGATTACAGCGGTGAGTCTTTCTGGGTAAATCTCTAAAGGTTTTCCACACCTGGATTGTGCAATATTTGGCCAATTGTGCAATATTTGGCCAATTGTGCAATATTGTTCCTATAATTCTTCAAGCTCTGTCAAATTGGTTGTTGATCATCGCTAGACAACCATTTTAAGGTCTTGCTATAGATTTTCAAGCAGATTTAAGTCAAAACTGTAACTCGGCCACTCAGGAACATTCAAATCAAATGAAATTGTATTTGTCACATGCGCAGAATACAACAGGTGTAGACCTTACAGTGAAATGCTTACTCACAAGCCCTTAACCAACAATGCTTTAAGAAGTTAAGAAATAAATAAAAATAAGTGTTAAGTAAAAATAGATAAGTAAAACATTTAAAATAGAAAATAAAAGTAACAAATTATTAAACAGCAGCAGTAAAATAACAAGCGAGGCTATATACAGGGGGTACCAGTACAGAGTCAATGTGCGGGGGCACCGGTTCGTCGAGGTAATTGAGGTAATATGTACATGTAGGTAGAGTTAAAGTGACTATGCATAGATTATAAACAGAGAGTAGCAGCAGCGTAAAAGAGGGGTCGGTGTAGCCCTTTGATTAGCTGTTCAGGAGTTTTATGGCTTGGGGGTAGAAGCTGTTATGAAGCCTTTTGGACCTCGACTTGGCGCTCCAGTACCGCTTGCCATGCGCTAGCAGAGAGAACAGTCTATGACTAGGGTGGCTGGAGTCTTTGACAATTTTTTGGGCCTTCTTCTGACATCGCCTGATATAGAGGTCCTGGATGGCAGGAAGCTTGGCCCCAGTGATGTACTGGGCCATACGCACTACCCTCTGTAGTGCCTTGCTGTCGGAGGCAGAGCAGTTGTCATACCAGGCAGTGATGCAACCAGTCAGGATGCTCTCGATGGTGTAGCTGTAGAACCTTTTGAGGATCTGAGGACCCATGCCAAATCTTTTAAAGTCTCCTGAGGGGGAATAGGCTTTGTCGTGCCCTCTTCACGACTGTCCCAGGGTCCTTAGCTTATTGATGAGCTTTCAGGGCACTATGGTGTTGAACGCTGAGCTGTAGTCAATGAATAACATTCTCACATAGGTGTTCCTTTTGCCCAGGTGGGAAAGGGCGGTGTTGAGTGCAATAGAGATTGCATCATCTGTGGATCTGTTGGGGCAGTATGCAAATTGGAGTGGGTCTAGGGTTTCTGGGATAATGGTGTTGATGTGAGCCATGACCAGCCTTTCAAAGTACTTCATGGCTACAGACGTGAATGCTACGAATCGGTAGTCGTTTAGGAAGGTTACCTTAGTGTTCTTGGGCACAGGGACTATGGTGGTCTGCTTGAAACATGTTGGTATTACAGAATCAGTCAATGACAGATTAAAAATGTCAGTGAAGACACTTGCCAATTGGGTAGCGCATTATTGGTAAGCAACTCCAGTGTAGTTTTGCCATTGTTTTGCCATTGATGTCCGGCTGAAAGGTGAATTCATCTCCCAGTGTCTGGTGGAAGGCAAACTGAACCAGGTTTTCCCCTCAGATTTTTCCAGTGCTTTGCTACATTCTGTTTCTTTTTTATCCTGAAAAACTCCCCAGTCCTTAATGATTAAAAGCATTCCAATATAATGTGCAGCCACCACTATGCTTGAAAATATGATGGTACTCAGTAGTACTCAGTAATGTGTTGTATAGGATTTGCACCAAACATAACACTTTGTATTCAGCACAGAAAGTTAATTGCTTTGCCACATTTTTTTCCATATTACTTTAGTGCCTTGTTGCAAACAGGATGCACGTTTTGGAATATTTGTATTCTGAACAGCCTTCCTTCTTTTCACTCTGTCAATTACGTTAGTAGTGTGGAGTAACTACAATGTTGTTGATCCATCCTCAGTTTTCTCCTCTTACAGCCATTAAACTCCGTAACTGTTTTTTTCATCCTCTCTGTCAACTGTCAGGAAGGACGCCTGTATCTTTGTAGTGATTGTGTGTATTGATACACCATCCAAAGTGAAATGTATAACTTCACCATGCTCAAAGGAATATTCAATGTCTGCTTTTTTTACCCATTTAACAATAGGTGTCCTTCTTTGAAGAGGCATTGGAAACTTTCCCTGGTGTTTGAAATTCACTGCTTGACTGAGGGACAGGGCCAGCACCAGAACGAATCAGTTGGACAGGCATTTCATTTCTATAGGGGGGCCCGTTTACTTCAAACTCATGCACGAATTCGGTTAATATTTTTATAATAAAGACTGTAGGCAGCTTGTGACTTTCAAGTTTGGGGAATCTTACAATTTATCCTACCATTTCTACCTATTTGCATGCCAGTTATGATATTTTTTATATACACATTTTTGTGAAACAGTTTCCTTTCAATAAGAAGGGTTTCTTTCCTCAAAATTATTGTCACATGGTTAATTATAAAAATCAGAATTAAAATGATAGAAATCGAAAAGTTTAAATTCAACTAATGCAAGAGCACCAGACTTTCCATTGATACAAGGTGATCCATTGGCAGCTAAAGAAATGAGCACTAGAAACTCAGAGATAGCCCTACTGCTGCATTGGCCAATAGGCTATAACTTCCATCATCAACTAAATAAAATACTTAGGCCTAAAGCTGACAAATAAAAACAGTAGAAAATATCTGATGAACATTCAGGTTCTTTCAATCCGTTAATCTCTCTCACCGGCGACCCGTCATTCAGGGCAGGTGGGGCTGTTTATCCCCCAAAAAACAAAATAAAATTATCCTATTTTTATTTGTCGGCTTTAGGCTGTCACGAGAATTTTTATCCCAATGGTTGAACTCAACTATCACTCAAGCTTTGCCTATTTCCCCAGAGGTCGTAAATCTCCGGTTTAATAAAGAATTCGACAAAGTCTCAGATTCTGCAATAGATCAATACTTTATTCAGAGAGTACTCTGACTTCAAAATGAGAACACAATCCTTTTATTAAAAAACACACACACACACACACACACACACACACACACACACACACACACACACACACACACACACACACACACACACACACACACACACACACACACACACACACACACACACACACACACACACACACACACACACCAGTAGAATCTCCACCTCTCTTTAGGTGGGCTGTATTTTTCCACAATACTAACACATAGTTTCTCATTATCTTCTGCAAGCCTAGCCATTTCTAACAGTTACTCCCCTACCTAGGTTGGGGAGGCCTCTTTCCTGTTATTGGTTTCAGAGTTCTCACAAGTCGACAGTTCAGTTGGCCTTGAGTGTCTCAACTATATCCAGCTCATATTGTGAAATAGTAACACAATGGCCTAGTTACACACACATTATTGAATTATGACTCTTAACACATTTCATACAATTATATGGTTTCAGGGTGGAATACTTTAGTCATTATCTTAAACATACAAATTATTTTATCAATCCACCCTTTGACTAAATATTACATATTGATACAACATTTGTTTATTAAAAAAATCACATCATCACACCCATAAATGTATGTACAACGTCTATTTCACCTCACCTGGGTATAGTTCTATTTTCTACTTCCAGTTATAACTCTTCCTTTTGAGATTTTCACTATAACCTTCACATGTTAGAACTAAGAAAATTGTATCTAATCGTAAATTATCGGCGTCGAAGGGATCATCAGTGTCCACCAGGCCTCATCCCATTGGCCGGGGTCTGGAATAGGTCCGTACCTCACCATCTGCTGAGTCACTGCATTCTCCAACACCTTGCTCACCAACCCTCAGACACAAGGAATAAAACAACAACCACATAATACGAGCATACCCATACAAACAATAGCAGCCCCCAAAATGGTAGCTACTATAGTTTTCCATTTACCAAACATTTCATCGAACCACTCTGTCACAGATGTATTAACCTCTGAGTTCTCAGCCCATTCTTCACTTAGAGCCGTTAACCCTGCTAGAGCTCTTGTAACTGTCCCATCTGGTGATGTATTACTAGGAATAAACGTGCAGCAATGAACCCCTATCATTCTACATACCCTGCCCTTTTCTGCCAATAACATATCGAGAGCCAGCCTATTTTGCCAGGTCATGAGGGAGATGGTGGATAATTGGTCAGAGATCCCTTTTACTGCATCCCCAGTTTTATTCATGAATCTCTGTTGATTATAATAGATTTAATTAATCCAATCCACATTTTTATTTATTGTCAACCACCAAAAGAACGTAGTGGTAAAACCTTCACCTATTTGATTCATAGCTTTGTATTCATCTGCAACTCCCCTGGGGATGCCAATAGCATCCATCTAGACAGGGCTACTCCCATCCTGGTCAAAACTCCTCCTGTGCCTACTTTGGCCTCCTATAACTGGCCTTTGATGACTAATTCTAACTGGTTGGACCAATAACACCCGGGTGCAAGTACCTAACCACCCTTTTGGTAGTGTCTGTCGTATGCGTCCTTTGCTGGTCCAAGCCCACCATACATCAGTTATAGGTGCTGTGAGGTTAAGAATTTTGTCCTGTGCTTCCAAACCTGAGTCAGTCACATTAACTACCGCCTTACGGCCATTAAAATCACCTAAGTTCTTGGTGCCATTCTTGTGTCTATAACACTGGTACTCACCAGGAGTTAAAGTGAACCGAGGTGGGTTGGCCGAGTACTTCAATCTGGCCAACCCAATCCCTGTACAGTTCTGCTTTCCTAGGGAATTGTTTAATGTTTACCTTAAATCCTACATCTTGACCTTCTTTGACTCCTATTCTGTAAGTCACTCGTCCTTGATGGTCAGTGTGTTATATGGTTTGTCTTTTTCTTCTTATCAATGACAACGGCGTCGTATAATTAGTACCGGAAGGTGGTGGATCTGGATGTATCCGAAACATTACCAAGACTATGATGCAGCTCAGAGTCCCTAAAATTCCCCAAAACCGCCAACCCTCTCCTGCCCTTAGTCTGTCTGCTAGGTACCACCCCATACTCACACTTCTAGGAGCACACACAGTGATGAAAGGTCGGGATAGGGGATCTTCGTTAAGGAGGTAACCCCCGAACCCTGTTGGTACTCGGTTCTTCTGCTAACTCTGTGTGTGATCAGCAGTGCTTGTATGTGTTCCTACCTTTTTGCAGTGGGTAACGTGGACCCAAGTGGCTCTCTCCGCTATTATAATGGCAAAGGCGGTGGTTAACAGAACCTGGTATGGGCCTTCCCAACGGGGCTGCTTCCAGTCTTTTCTCCTCAGGGACTGGATCCACACCCAGTCTCCTGGATAGATTGAGTGAATCACCTTCTTCTGTAATTCACCTATTGGACAAAAAATCTTGGGCATACGGGTATGGTTAACAGTCTTCTCATGTGTTCTGCTAGTGTACAACACATATTTTGTGTGGCAAAGATTCCAGTGGTCATACATAATTAATATATTCACCAAACAGCTATTATTATTCTATGTTTCTGTCACGCCCTGATCTGTTTCACCTGTCTTTGTGATTGTCTCCACCCCCCTCCAGGTGTCCCCCATCTTCCCCATTATCCCTTGTGTATTTATACCTGTGTTTTCTGTCTGTCTGTTGCCAGTTTGTCTTGTTTGTGCAAGCCTACCAGCGTTTTGTGTCTCAGCGCATGCTTTTCCCCAGTCTCTCGTTTTCGCATCCTCCTGGTTTTTGACCCTTGCTTGTCCTGACCCTGTACCCACCCGCCTGACCACTCTGCCCGTCCCTGCCTGCCGTCCTGTACCTTTGCTCCTACTCTGGATTATCGACCCCTGCCTGCCTTGACCTGTCGTTTGCCCCTGTGGTTACAATAAACATTGCTTCTTCACACAGTCTGCACTTAGGGTCTTACCTTGATTCCTGATAGTTTCATTATGCCTGGTATCTTATCTTGAAAACGTGCAGGATACCCCTTTCCGGTTTCCCTGACATCTGTTTTTTTTTATACTGTGTTAAGCTTGTTCGGGTAGCACTCCTCACAGGTCGTTTAGTGAACTTTTTTTTTGTTCATGAGATGAAACTGCCAAAACTCTGAAAGATATATTGCATGTCAGAATTGCAACACAAGATTTGTTCAAGCCTAAAATGTTAGTCCGTAATCGTAACATGGTGTTTGTATGTTCACAGATATTTCCCATTTACGTTCATGTTTCACGCATGGCTTTTCTTACGATCCTAACAATTTACATATGGGTTTTCTTACGATCCTAACGACACGTACGTTCAAGCTTTTGGCAGGTGTCTGACTCCATATCTTCCTCACTGCTGAAACTAACAAGCGAAACAGCACCCCTCTGTGTTCATTCAAACTTTATTCTCAAAATGTCCACTTTATTCTTGAAGTATTTTGAGTGCAACAACAAAAAATCCAAGTACCACCACCCATCACTGTTTAATTTTTCTCTTCACTTGGCCTTAATGCTCTTCCACACCAAGGCCAAGAATGCTCCAGTTCCAGCCACTGAGTTATAAGACCGCGTCCAAGATGTCTGACAGTTGTTTTCAAGATGATCTACTCCCGTTCGCATACACAGATTCATGGACCATCTACACTGAGAATACCAAACATTAGGAACACCTTCCTAATATTGAGTACAGCCTCATCTATACTGATTGAAATGGATTTAAAAAGTGACATCAATAAGGGATCATAGCTTTCACCTCGATTCACATGGTCAGTCTATATCATGGAAAGAGCAGGTGTTCTTAATGTTTTGTATACTCAGTGTATATCCGGGTTGCATCCAGGACCAACATCATATTCAACATCACATGCGCACTAGCACCAAAGATTTTTATAACTAACCCAAGTTAGACCACAGCCTGTTGTTTAAGCAAATTAATCATAGCGGGCAGAACAAGCAAAGAGGTGGGTATAGCCAAGCACGAGCTAGCGAGATCCTAATGGCGCGTTCTAGCATGTATTTGCATATTTCTGTTAGGGAACGCCTACTCTGTGAAGTGCGAGTGTGCAATAACTCAATTTGCCTTGGCACTCCTAAACACTTTTTTTGTTTTTACTTTGGCATAGGCTAAAGTCTACAAAACTTAGTCCACTCTGTAACAGATTCTAGTTTTGGGAACAAAAATTGTATTGAGAGAAAATGTTTAATTGATGAGAAAATTAGCAGAATGTTAGTAAAAAAATAGGGGTAGGGTTGTAGAGAATCGAAGGACCATGAATATAAGAAACCTTAGGTGCTGGCTTAAGGCCAGTAGCAACCACTACAGAATGTCCGGTCAGAACAAGGATGAGGCTGTCATATGCATCGTAAGGATTGGACCAAGGCGCAGCGGGTAAAATGCTCATACTTAATTTATTCGATGAAAACACTTAAACAAAATAAACAAATGAAGAAAAACAGTTCCATAAGGCATCCAGGCTATACAGAAAATAACCACCCACAAAACACTAGTGAAACAAACCTCAACTAAATATGGCCTCCAATAAGAGGCAACGACAACCAGCTTACTCTAATTGGAGGTCCTACCAAAAACCCAACATAGAAAATTAAAACTAGATTTAAACATATAAATAGAAAACATAGAACCTAAACCAAAAACACCGAAACACACAAAACAAACACCCCCTGCCACGCCCTGACCAAACTACAATGACAAATATCCCCTTTTACTGGTCAGGACGTGACAGAGGTGGTTAAGGGGAGTTTAATGGAAGATGTCCACACTCACATCACACACACATCTGACCACTGATGGTTCAGATAAATGAGAATAATTTCCAGTGATAACTGACATTAACTATGTGGTCGTTTAGATGCACGCACAATTAAACATCAGATATACAGGGATTCTGTCCACAGGAGGAAAGGTTCAGCAGGAGGGAAAACTGTGGAAGTGCTCATCAGGATGGGGAAAGCACATTTCTGACCACACAGCATGCTGGGGTAATAGACTAACTGAAACTGGGAATCAAGGCCACTGATAGGCTGTGCAAGATCTGGTGATAAGTATTTGGCGTGACCTTGACCAATAAGACACTAACAAAAGTGGGGGTCCTCTGAATGGGAGACTAAGCTGCCCGACTAGAACTAACCAGAAGGGATGGCTAGAATCAGTTGACTGAAGCTGGCCATTTTAACTGTTAGCCAAAATGTATCTCATTCCATCTTCTCCCACTGCTGGCCACTGTGCTTCCTCTTATCACCATATTTGCTGGTGAGTGGAAATGCCAACTAGATGTTTCAGATTTATACATCCGCTGAAACATCTGGCTTATTGTTCTAACTGTGCTAGCACTCACAGGGAGCATCACGAGCAGCGACGATGTCTCCATGTCATCCAAAAACATGTCAGACATTGGATGAATATAAAAATGTTAATGTCTTCAGCTGTGAATTATGGCGATAAAAATCGTCCGCAGCTACAATTATTTAAATAATTTGATGGATGTTTGGTGCACAAAAGAGATGACTTAAGTGTCTTATTAGAAATGTTAAAATCTGACTTCTCTATCTGGCCGTCTATGGAAATTGTCTTTCTGGGCTGGGAGTCAGTTAAATTGCAGTGCTGAAGCAAAACTGTAAGCGCAGTCGAAACAGCGCTGTCGACCATTACCCTGGCCTCTTGGTTCAGGTTCTCACTAGTTACCACGATCATTAAAAAAAATATATACAGTACCAGTCAAAAGTTTGGACACACCTACTCATTCCAGGGTTATTCTTTATTTTTACTATTTTCTAGATTGTAGAATAATAGTGAAGACATCAAATCTATGAAATAACACAAATTTAATTTCTTTCCTTCTTAATGCGTTTGAGTCAATCAGTTGTGTTGTGACAAGGTAGGGGTGGTATACAGAAGATAGCCCTATTTGGTAAAAGAGCAAGTCCACATTATGGCAAGAACAGCTCAAATAAGCAAAGAGAAGTGTCAGTGGTTCCCACGGTGAAGCACGGAGGAGGAGGTGTGATGGTGTGGGGTGCTTTGCTGGTGACACTGTCTGTGATTTATTTAGAATTCAAGGCACGCATAACCAGCATGGCTACCACAGCATTCTGCAGCGATACGCCATCACATCTGTTATGCGCTTAGTGGGACTATAATTTGTTGTTCAACAGGACAATGACTCAACACACCTCCAGGCTGTGTAAGGGCTATTTGACCAAGGAGATTGATGGAGTGCTGCATCAGATGACCTGGCCTCCACAATCACCAGACCTCAACTCAATTGAGATGGTTTAGGATGAGTTGGACCACAGAGTGAAGGAAAAGCAGCCAACAAGTGCTCAGCATATGTGGGAACTCCTTCAAGACTGTTGGAAAAGTATTCCAGGTGAAGCTGGTTGAGAGAATGCCAAGAGTGTGCAAAGATGTTATCAAGCAAAGGGTGGCTACTTTGAAGAATCTCAAATATAAAATATATTTTGATTTGTTTAACACTTTTCTTTTACTACATGATTCCATATGTGTTATTTCATAGTTTTGGTGTCTTCACATTCTACAATGTAATAAAATAAGAAAAAAAATCAGCCCTGGAATGAGTAGATGTGTCCAAACTTTTGACTGGTACTGTATATCTGTTGCTTTTATATTGTTTCTGTAAACAGTTAATTTGTATGTGGGACCAATACATTGGATATGCCTAGGCTAAATAACACCACCACAATGTTTGAGTGAGATTGATATGGTAGAAATTGTGTTTTTATATTAAACAAATAGCATTTAGGGATTGCAAATATGTAATAGTGCTGGAATTATCTAATTTACAGAAATATGCCACTTTGGAGAGGTTTATGGACACTTGGAAACGTCCAGTGACCACACCTGACACCAGTTACTAAAACATCTGCTCATTTCTAGTTGTTAGGTCTATGAATCCCATTTTTTTCTGATATTGTTCACATGTTACAGAAGCCATCTGATGTGTTTCCAGCTCTGGTCATCAATAATTCACTTATTGCTTGTCAATAAAATATTACTTTCCAAATAAATAAACAAAATAACGGTTATTTTGTGTGTGCTTGATCTTGTGTATTCTGAACTATGTAACTCCTATCTTCTGATAATTTCCTCATAATATCCCAGATGTCCTCTTTCCAAATATACCAAGTTTTTGCATGTCAGAATCATGTAATTACACATAAATAGCAGTTTACCTTTGGGTATGTCTATTTCAATTCAAATCAAATGTTATGTGTCACATTGGTCGAATACAACAGGTGTAGACCTTACAGCGAAATGCTTACTTACAAGCCCTTAAGCAACAATGCAGTTAAGAAAAATAAGTGTTAAGTATAAAAATTCATAAGTAAAAAATTAAAATAACAAATAATTAAAGAGCAGCAGCAAAATAACTGTAGCAAGGCTATATACAGGGGGTACCGGTGGGGGTACCGGTGCAGAGCCAATGTACGGGGGCACAGGCGGGAATCTACATTTATGAGGTTGTATTAAATCATGATAGTCTATAAATAGTCTATACATTTTGCATATAGGCTGTGACTTACTTAGAATTAAATACAAATTAAACAAAACATTACTTATTAGAGCCTTTTGAATTCATTTTTAGAAACATGAGTTTGGCCAATCTGTGGATTCAGGCTCATGTGGAGATGCCTGGAGAGCAGACCAGCGGTGAATATCCTCTCCGCTCTTGCAGCCAGACTGGGCAGAGATGCAGAGTTTTATTTTTTTATAGGAAGGCCTAAAGGTTTTTAGGCAAAATAACCCAATCAAAACAGAAAGCTCCTTGAACGTGGATATATGCCAGGCCTATTGGGCCAAAATCAATTATGGCCTATTGCATAGATATTATAACAAAAATGAACGAAACGTTTAAGAGAAGATTTTTTGTTTATAAATACTTTGCTACAATGACACACTTAGTTATCTACACACCTCGTTCCTCTCTTTTAGCATGTGTACGTAAGTACACCATCATGCTTTTGGGATACGTGACTTTTCAGATTCCACAATTATTCTTTAGTTGTGGACATTACAGTGAGGGAAAAAAGTATTTGATCCCATGCTGAATTTGTACGTTTGCCCACTGACAAAGAAAGGATCAGTCTATAATTTTAATGGTAGGTTTATTTGAACAGTGACAGACAAAATAACAACAAAAAAATCCTGAAAAACGCATGTCAAAAATGTTATAAATTGATTTGCATTTTAATGAGGGAAATAAGTATTTGACCCCCTCTCAATCAGAAAGATTTCTGGCTCCCAGGTGTCTTTTATACAGCTAACGAGCTGAGATTGGGAGCACACTGTTAAAGGGAGTGCTCATAATCTCAGTTTGTTACCTATATAAAAGACACCTGTCCATAGAAGCAATCAATCAATCAGATTCCAAACTCTCCACCATGGCCAAGACCAAAGAGCTCTCCAAGGATGTCAGGGACAAGATTGTAGACATACACAAGGCTGGAATGGGCTACAAGACCATAGCCAAGCAGCTTGGTGAGAAGGTGACAACAGTTGGTGTGATTAATGACCTTAATGACTTGGAGAAGATCTGCAAAGAGGAGTGGGACAAAATCCCTCCTGAGATGTGTGCAAACCTGGTGGCCAACTACAAGAAACGTCTGACCTCTGTGATTGCCAACAAGGGTTTTGCCACCAAGTACTAAGTCATGTTTTGCAGAGGGGTCAAATACTTATTTTGTCCCACTCCTCTTTGCAGATCTTCTCCAAGTCATTAAGGTTTCGAGGCTGACGTTTGGCAACTCGAACCTTCAGCTCCCTCCACAGATTTTCTATGGGATTAAGGTCTGGAGACTGGCTAGGCCACTCCAGGACCTTAATGTGCTTCTTCTTGAGCCACTCCTTTGTTGCCTTGGCCGTGTGTTTTGGGTCATTTTCATGCTGGAATACCCATCCACGACCCATTTTCAATGGCCTGGTTGAGGGAAGGAGGTTCTCACCCAAGATTTGACGGTACATGGCCCCGTCCATCGTCCCTTTGTTGCGGTGAAGTTGTCCTGTCCCCTTAGCAGAAAAACACCCCCAAAGCATAATGTTTCCACCTCCATGTTTGACGGTGGGGATGGTGTTCTTGGGGTCATAGGCAGCATTCCTCCTCCTCCATACACGGCGAGTTGAGTTGATGCCAAAGAGCTCCATTTTGGTCTCATCTGACCAGAACACTTTCACCCAGTTGTCCTCTGAATCATTCAGATGTTCATTGGCAAACTTCAGACGGGCATGTATATGTGCTTTCTTGAGCACATTTCAGTCCTTCACGGCGTAGTGTGTTACCAATTGTTTCCCAGCTGCCTTGAGATCATTGACAAGATACTCCCGTGTAGTTCTGGGCTGATTCCTCACCGTTCTCATGATCATTGCAACTCCACAAGGTGAGATCTTGCATGGAGCCCCAGGCCGAGGGAGATTGACAGTTCTTTTGTGTTTCTTCCATTTGCGAATAATCGCACCAACTGTTGTCACCTTCTCACCAAGCTGCTTGGCGATGGTCTTGTAGCCCATTCCAGCCTTATGTAGGTCTACAATCTTGTCCCTGACATCCTTGGAGAGCTCTTAGGTCTTGGCCATGGTGGAGAGTTTGGAATCTGATTGATTGATTGCTTCTGTGGACAGGTGTCTTTTATATAGGTAACAAGCTGAGATTAGGAGCACTCCCTTTAAGAGTGTGCTCCTAATCCTTTTTTAAGTTTAGTTTCCGACTTCCTGTTTCCGGTCACAACTTGCAGACTTGTTTACGTGCTGCTGTGCGTTTTGTTGCCGATCTTACTTTGCTACCTGACTACTTCACGGTTTTTACTTTTTCATTACCGTATATTTTTAGTTTTTCCCTCACTCAACTTTTTTCGTTCAACTTTTTCACCCCGGAGGTTTTATCTGGACATGGTTCGTCAGGACTCCAAACAGCCGAAGCTAAGTAACATTAACACGATGCCTTCTAATTGCAGTCGTTGTACTTATAATATACAGGAGAACGATCGCCTTACGGCGAGGATAGCTGTGCTGCAAGCCCAGCTTCAGACGCAATCGTTAGGCAAGGGCAATTTCAGTGTAGGAAAGGATGAAACAGTGTCTGTGCCACCAGTAAGTACAGATAGTAACGTTAGTATAAACCCCCTCGCACAGTCCCCACAGCCGGACAACTTTCTCATGGCTTCTGGAGGGAAACGCTGTAGGAATGCTCAACCGGTGTCGCTTATTCAGCCGACAGAAACTTTCAACCGGTTCTCCCCATTAAGCGAGTCGGAGTCGGAGGCCGAAACTTCTCTGGTCTCTGCTCCTCCCATTGTGGGGTCTGAGACGCCGAAGTCATTGGCGACTCCATTACCCGCAGTATTAGACTAAAAACGAATCATCCAGCGATCATACACTGTTTACCAGGGGGCAGGGCTTCCGACGTTAAGGCTAATCTAAAGACGGTGCTGGCTAAAGCTAAAACTGGCGAGTGTAGAGAGTATAGAGATATTGTTATCCACGTCGGCACCAACGATGTTAGGATGAAACAGTCAGAGGTCACCAAGCGCAACATAGCTTCAGCGTGTAAATCAGCTAGAAAGATGTGTCGGCATCGATTAATTGTCTCTGGCCCCCTCCCAGTTAAGGGGAGTGATGAGCTCTACAGCAGAGTCTCACAACTCAATCGCTGGTTGAAAACTGTTTTCTGCCCCTCCCAAAAGATAGAATTTGTAGATAATTGGCCCTCTTTCTGGGACTCACCCACAAACAGGACCAAGCCTGGCCTGTTGAGGAGTGACGGACTCCATCCTAGCTGGAGGGGTGCTCTCATCTTATCTACGAACATAGACAGGGCTCTAACTCCTCTAGCTCCACAATGAAACAGTTAACAGCTCCACTGTTAGCCAGCCTGCCAGCTTAGTGGAGTCTGCCACTAGCACAGTCAGTGTGGTCAGCTCAGCTATCCCTATTGAGACCGTGTCTGTGCCTCGATCTAGGTTGGGCAAAATTAAAGATGGCGGTGTTCGCTTTAGCAATCTCACTAGTATAAAGACCTCCTCCATCCCTGCCATTATTGAAAGAGATTGTGATACCTCACATCTCAAAATAGGACTACTCAATGTTAGATCCCTCACTTCAAAGGCAGTTATAGTCAATGAACTAATCACTGATCATAATCTTGATGTGATTGGCCTGACTGAAACATGGCTTAAGCCTGATGAATTTACTGTGTTAAATGAGGCCTCACCCCCTGGTTACACTAGTGACCATATCCCCCGCGCATCCCGCAAAGGCGGAGGTGTTGCTAACATTTATGATAGCAAATTTAAATTTACCAACAAAAAAAACAACAACGACGTTTTCGTCTTTTAAGCTTCTAGTCATGAAATATATGCAGCCTACTCAATCACTTTTTATAGCTACTGTTTACAGGCCTCCTGGGCCATATGCAGCGTTCCTCACTGAGTTCCCTGAATTCCTATCGGACCTTGTAGTCATCGCAGATAATATTCAAATTTTTGGTGACTTTAATATTCACATGGAAAAGTCCACAGACCCACTCCAAAAGGCTTTCGGAGCCATCATCGACTCAGTGGGTTTTGTCCAACATGTCTCTGGACCTACTCACTGCCACAGTCATACTCTGGACCTAGTTTTGTCCCATGGAATAAATGTTGTGGATGTTAATGTTTTTCCTCATAATCCTGGACTATCGGACCACCATTTTATTACGTTCGCAATCGCAACAAATAATCTGCTCAGACCCCAACCAAGAAGCATTAAAAGTCGTGCTATAAATTCTCAGACAACCCAAAGATTCCTTGATGCCCTTCCAGACTCCCTCTGCCTACCCAAGGACGTCAAAGGACAAAAATCAGTTAACCACCTAACCGAGGAACTCAATTTAACCTTGCGCAATACCCTAGATGCAGTTGCACCCCTAAAAACTAAAAACATTTGTCATAAGAAACTAGCTCCCTGGTATACAGAAAATACACGAGCTCTGAAGCATGCTTCCAGAAAATTGGAACGGAAATGGCGCCACACCAAACTGAAAGTCTTCCGACTAGCTTGGAAAGACAGTACCGTGCACTATCGAAGAGCCCTCACTGCTGCTCGATCATCCTATTTTTCCAACTTAATTGAGGAAAATAAGAACAATCCGAAATTTATTTTTGATACTGTCGCAAAGTTAACTAAAAAGCAGCATTCCCCAAGAGAGGATGGCTCTCACTTCAGCAGTGATGAATTCATGAACTTCTTTGAGGAAAAGATCATGATCATTAGAAAGCAAATTACGGACTCCTCTTTAAATCTGCGTATTCCTCCAAAGCTCCGTTGTCCTGAGTCTGCACAACCCTGCCAGGACCTAGGATCAAGGGAGACACTAAAGTGTTTTAGTACTATACCTCTTGACACAATGATGAAAATAATCATGGCCTCTAAACCTTCAAGCTGCATACTGGACCCTATTCCAACTAAACTACTGAAAGAGCTGCTTTCTGTGCTTGGCCCTCCTATGTTGAACATAATAAACGGCTCTCTATCCACTGGATGTGTACCAAACTCACTAAAAGTGGCAGTAATAAAGCTTCTCTTGAAAAAGCCAAATCTTGACCCAGAAATTATAAAAAACTATCGGCCTATATTGAATCTTCCATTCCTCTCAAACATTTTTGAAAAAGCTGTTGCGCAGCAACTCACTGCCTTCCTGAAGACAAACAATGTACACGAAACGCTTCAGTCTGGTTTTAGACCCCATCATAGCA
This sequence comes from Salmo salar, assembly GCF_965601325.2. Lineage (NCBI taxonomy): Eukaryota > Metazoa > Chordata > Actinopteri > Salmoniformes > Salmonidae > Salmo > Salmo salar. Next base: position 18,120,469 of record NC_138300.1, read on the forward strand.
CTGAGACTGCACTTGTGAAGGTGGTAAATGACCTTTTAATGATGTCAGACCGAGGTTCTGCGTCTGTCCTCATGCTCATAGATCTTAGTGCTGCTTTTGATACCATCGATCACCACATTCTTTTGGAGAGATTGGAAACCCAAATTGGTCTACATGGACAAGTTCTGGCCTGGTTTAGGTCTTATCTGTCGGAAAGATATCAGTTTGTCTCTGTGAATGGTTTGTCCTCTGACAAATCAACTGTACATTTCGGTGTTCCTCAAGGTTCCGTTTTAGGACCACTATTGTTTTCACTATATATTTTACCTCTTGGGGATGTCATTCGAAAACATAATGTTAAATTTCACTGCTATGCGGATGACACACAGCTGTACATTTCAATGAAACATGGTGAATCCACAAAATTGCCCTCGCTAGAAGCCTTTGTCTCAGACATAAGGAAGTGGATGGCTGCAAACTTTCTACTCTTAAACTCGGACAAAACAGAGAATCTTGACCTAGGTCCCAAGAAACAAAGAGATCTTCTGTTGAATCTGACAATTCATCTGGATGGTTGTACAGTCGTCTCAAATAAAACTGTGAAGGACCTCGGCGTTACTCTGGACCCTGATCTCTCTTTTGAAGAACATATCAAGACTGTTTCAAGGACAGCTTTTTTCCATCTACGTAACATTGCAAAAATCAGAAACTTTCTGTCCAAAAATGACGCAGAAAAATGAATCCATGCCTTTGTTACTTCTAGGTTGGACTACTTCTAGGTACGGCTACCCGGATAAAGCACTAAATAAACTTCAGTTAGTGCTAAATACGGCTGCTAGAATCCTGACTAGAACCAAAAAAATTGATCATATTACTCCAGTGCTAGCCTCCCTACACTGGCTTCCTGTTAAGGAAAGGGCTGATTTCAAGGTTTTACTGCTAACCTACAAAGCATTACATGGGCTTGCTCCTACCTATCTTTCCGATTTGGTCCTGCCGTACATACCTACACGTATGTTACGGTCACAAGACGCGGGCCTCCTAATTGTTCCTAGAATTTCTAAGCAAACAGCTGGAGGCAGGGCTTTCTCCTATAGAGCTCCATTTTTATGGAATAGTCTGCCTACCCATATGAGAGACGCAGACTCAGTCTCAACCTTTAAGTCTTTACTGAAGACATGATTAAGTGTAGTCTGGCCCAGGGGTGTGAAGGTGAACGGAAAGGCTGGAGCAACGAACCGCCCTTGCTGTCTCTGCCTGGCCGGTTTCCCCTCTTTTCACTGGGATTCTCTGCCTCTACCCCTATTACGGGGGCTGAGTCACTGGCTTACTGGTGTTCTTCCATGCCGTCTCTGGGAGGGGTGCGTCACTTGAGTGGGTTGAGTCACTGACGTGGTCTTCCTGTCTGGGTTGGCGCCCCCCCTTGGGCTGTGCCGTGGCGGAGATCTTTGTGGGCTATACTCGGCCTTGTCCCGGGATGGTATGTTGGTGGTTGGAGATATCCCTCCAGTGGTGTGGAGGCTGTGCTTTGGCAAAGTGGGTGGGGTTATATCCTACCTGTTTGGCCCTGTCCGGGGGTTTGGGGCCACAGTGTCTCCTGACCCCTCCTGTCTCAGCCTCCAGTATTTATGCTGCAGTAGTTTATGTGTCGGGGGGCTAGGGTCAGTCTGTCAAATCTGGAGTATTTCTCTTGTCTTTTCTGGTGTCCTGTGTGAATTTAAATATGCTCTCTCTAATTCTCTCTTTCTCTTTCTTTCTTTCTCTCTCTCGGAGGACCTGAGCCCTAGGACCATGCCTCAGGACTACCTGGTTTGATGACTCCTTGCTGTCCCCAGTTCACCTGGCCGTGCTGCTGCTCCAGTTCCAACTGTTCTGCCTGCAGCTATGGAACCCTGACCTGTTCACCGGACGTGCTACCTGTCCCAGACCTGTTGTCCCAGACCTGCTGGAACCCTGACCTATTCACCGGACGTGCTACCTGTCCCAGACCTGCTGTTTTCAACTCTCTAGAGACAGCAGGAGCGGTAGAGATACTCTCAAAGATCGGCTATGAAAAAGCCAACTGACACTTACTCTTGTGTTACTGACTTGTTGCACCCTCGACAACTATTATGATTATTATTATTTGACAATGCTGGTCATTTATGAACATTTGAACATCTAGGCCATGTGCTGTTATAATCTCCACCCGGCACAGTCAGAAGAGGACTGGCCACCCCTTATAGCCTGGTTCCTCTCTAGGTTTCTTCCTAGGTTTTGGCCTTTCTAGGGAGTTTTTCCTAGCCACCGTGCTTCTACACCTGCATTGCTTGCTGTTTGGGGTTTTAGGCTGGGTTTCTGTACAGCACTTTGAGATATCAGCTGATGTAAGAAGGGCTATATAAATACATTTGATTTGATTTGATCTCAGCCCGTTACCTGTATAAAAGACACCTGGGAGGCAGAAATCTTTCTGATTGAGAGGGGGTCAAATACTTATTTCCCTCATTAAAATGCAAATCAATTTATAACGTTTTTGACATGCGTTTTTCTGGATTTTTTTGTTGTCATTCTGTCTGTCACTGTTCAAATAAACCTACCATTAAAATTATAGACTGATCATTTCTGGGCAAACGTACAAAATCAGCAGGGGATCAAATACATTTTTCCCCTCACTGTATGACGTGCACACCCGGGGAAGGCTCTTTGTGGCTGGGGAGCTGGTCTGGGTCTACAGCCCCCTTAGAAAGAAAGACAGATTACCCAAGTTGAACAGCCACTGGGTGGGGCCCTGCAGCGTCCTGGAGAGGGTAGGGGAGGTTGTTTACCGGGTGCAGCTTTCTCCCAGGGGAAGAAAGGTGGCACTGCACCGGGATAGGTTAGCCCCATGCAGAGGGGCCTCTTCTCCCCAAACCCCAGGGACCCCCACAATTCCTCTCTCTGGCAATGACATTCCCCAGGCACCCACCCCCAGGCGCCGCAGACAAGGCTCTAGACAGCCCACTCCCCAGTCTCCCTCCCTGTGTCACCGCGTGGTTCCCTGGAGCAACGGACTGTATTCCCTTTTCCCGTATCATTGTCCCCCATATCCCTGCCTTCATCCCCTGGGACCCAGAGGGGCAGCCCCCTGCCACAGACTGAGCCCCCTGTTTCACATCTGGACACTCTGCGACCATCACGGCCACGCAGGCAAAGGAGACCTCCGGGTCGCTTCAGAGACTTTGTTTGTTCCCTCGGGGACGAGGGACTTTGTGGTGGGGGGGCTGTGTAGCGACCCGCACAGACAGCTGTGTGTTATGTTTTATGTTATTAGTTGGTTGTGTTGTACTTACCAGTACTCAGTGTTCGTGGGGTCTGACATGCTAATCAATCTGCTATCTGCCAATCACGGGAATGCCTGGAATGTTCTGATGCCGGGCATCCTGGTGGTTGGTGGAGTGGCATGTGGAGGGGTTGGCAGGGGGATGGAGCATTGCAAGTTAAGACCATGTTAAGCCATTGTTCTCTCTCTTACATCTGGTTTTCACAAGAGAAGGTCACGGTTGTTTTATACGGGTATCTTTAATTTATTTGGCGTGGGCTACGGCCGAACAGTAGCCTGTGTGGAGTTGGGTTAATAAACCGTGAATTCGTAAACTCAATCAACTGTCTGGACAATTGTTCCTTTACGATCTAGCCAGGTCATTACAATACTATGACAAAATCAACATTACAAAACCAAAGATCTTGATTTGTTTTAAGCAATTAATCTTGTCACCTTTTTGACGATAAACTTTTATACTAACATCACCAATCTGAGGGAAAAAGGACGTTGTCACGTCCTAACCATAGAAAGCTGTTATTTTCTATGGTAGAGTAGGTCAGGGCGTGACGGGGGTGTTCAAGTTTAGTTTTTCTATGTTGTCATGTTCTAGTTTGTATTTCTATGTTGTTTTTTTTGGGGGGAGGATCTCCAATTAGAGGCAGCTGGTCATCGTTGTCTCTAATTGGTGATCATACTTAAGTAGGTGTTTTTTCCACCTGGGTTTGTGGGAGATTGTCTTTGAGTTAGTGTTTTTTTCACCTCTGCGTCGCGGTTTGTTGTGTTGTTTTTCAGTTTATTTATATGTATTGCATAGTTTCACAGTTCAATAAAAATGTGGAACGATAATCACGCTGCAGTTTGGTCCGCTCCTTCCTACGACAACCGTGACAGACGTGTAATTCCCCCCAATTCGATGTGGTCAAAACGTCAGCTTGTATAATGTAGTAAAACATACTGTCCACATCATGGACAGTTGTCCTTGTACTATCACCGTCTTTCATGCAGGAAATGTACTGGTATCATAGTCTAGGCCAGTGGTTCCCAAACTTTTTATAGTCACGTACCCCTTCAAACATTCAACCTCCAGCTGCATACCCCCTCTAGCACCAGGGTCAGCGCACTCTCAAATGTTGTTTTTTGCCTTCTTTGTAAGCCTGTCAGACACACACTATATGATACATTTATTAAGCATAAGAATGAGTGTGAGTTTTTGTCACAACCCGGCTCGTGGGAAGTGACAAAGAGCTCTTATAGAACCAGGACACAAATAATACTATAATAATAATCAATAATTTTGCTCTTTATTTAGCGATCTTACATATAAAACTTTACTTGTTCATCGAAAATTGTGAATAACTTACCACAGGTTAATAAGAAGGGTGTGCTTGAAAGGATGCACATAACTCTGCAATGTTGGGTTGTATTGGAGAGAGTCTGAGTCTTAAATAATTTCCCAAACACAGCCTGTGCCTGTATTTAGTTTTCATGCTAGTGAGGGCAGAGAATCCACTCTCACATAGGTACGTGGTTGCAAAGGGCATCAGTGTCTTAACAGCGCGATTCGCCAAGGCAGGATAATCTGAGCGCAGCCCATTCCAGAAATCTGGCAGTGGATTCTGATTCAATTCAATTTTCACAGAACCGCTTGTTGCAATTTCGATGAGGCTCTCTTGTTCAGATATCGATAAGTGGACTGGAGGCACGGCGTGAAAGGGATAACGAATCCAGTTGTTTGTGTCGTCCGTTTTGGGAAAGTACCTGCGTAATTGCGCACCCAACTCACTCAGGTGCTTCGCTATATCACATTTGACATTGTTCGTAAGCTTGAGTTAATTTGCACACAAAAATCATACAATGATGGAAAGACCTGTGTGTTGTCCTAACGCAGACAGAGAAGAGCTCCAACTTCTTAATTAATCATAGCCTCAATTTTGTCCCTGTAATCCTAGATTCAGATCATTCAGGTGAGATAAAACATCACCCAGACAGGCCAGTCGTGTGAGAAACTCGTCATCATGCAAGCAGTCAGACAAGTGAAAAGTATGGTCAGTAAAGAAAACTTTAAGCTCGTCTCTCAATTTAAAAAAAGTGTCAATACTTTTCCCCATGAATAAGCAGCAGAAAATACACGAGAGTTGAGGGGCCTTGCTTTAAAACAAAGTTAACCATTTTTACTGTACTGTCCAAAACGTCTTTCAAGCTGTCAGGCATTCCCTTGGCAGCAAGAGCCTCTCGGTGGATGTTGCAGTGCACTCAAGTGGCGTCGGGAGCAACTGCTTGCATGCACGTTACTTCTCCGCTATGTCTCCCTGTCATGGCTTTTGCGCCATCAGTACAGATACCAACACATCTTGACCACCAAAGTCCATTTGATGTCACAAAGCTGTCATGTACTTTAAAAATATCCTCTCCTGTTGTCCTGATTTCCAGTGGTTTGCAGAAGAGGATGTCTTCTTTAATTGACCCCCCATAAACGTAAACGGACATATACCAGGAGCTGTGCCAGGCCCGCCAAGTCTGTTGACTCATCCAGCTGTAACGCATAGAATTCACTGGCTTGTATGCAAAGCAGTAATTGTTTTAAAACATCTCCTGACATGTCACTGATGCGTCGTGAAACAGTGTTGTTTGATGAAGGCATATCTGCGGCAGCAGGAAGAATGAAGCCCTCCACAATAGTATGGGGCTTGCCTGTCTTAGCCACTCGGTAGCTCACCATATAAGACGCTTCTAGCCCCTTCTTATTAATGGTATCTGTTGCTTTTATACATGTCTTACTACTCGAAAGTCATATTAATTCTCGCTCAAAAAACTCCGGTGGCTTATTTTTCAAATTGGCAGGTTTTGTTTCTAAATGTCTGCGCAAGAGTGAAAGTTTCATTGAGTTGTGAGATAGTACTTTTGCACATATAACACACTGTGGCTGAGGAAAGGCACTACTCCCAATATAAGTGAACCCCAAATCAATGTAGTTTTCATCATATTTGCGCCTCTTCGATGGTCCAACGTCCCTGTCTGTTATTCAGTGCTTTCCTGGGTAAGGAGGCAGTAGCTCTTCGGCTGCATCAGATTCACAACTGTCAGTGTCCATGCTAGCTGGGCTAACAACAAATGTAGAATTACTGATGCTAGCATTGGATGTGCTCGTGGAAGCAGAACAACTTGTGTCGTCGACAGGTGCAGGTGTAGTACGGCTGGTAGTAGCAGTACTCCCAGTAGAGCTGGTATGTGTCTCTATAGACGCGGGCCTTACTTTTTTTTAACCATTTATCAATTTTCGAGCAAACGGAATGAGCAGCAGCTACGTTTGGCTACATATGGACCGTTAGTGGAATTCCCGCAAGAAAATAATGGTTAATGTGATTTGACGTTAATTATTTGACTAGGCTACCTGTATTTGACATTGTGTTGTTATTTCACTGAACACTGGATTGTTTAATTTTATTTTTGGCAGTGAAACAAGGCTACTCAGGCGAGAGAAAAAAACTCACCCAAATATATAGCCTCGTTGGCTAACATTTGAAAATGTTAAGACATCTAAAAGAAATACACATATATATTATATATATATATATATATATATATATATATTTGTTTAAATGTGAATGCCATTTTTATTAGGCGTACCCCCGACGGCATTGCGCGTACCCCCAGTTTGGGAATACCTGGTCTAGGCTATAGATTTTTTTTTGGGGCTTCAATGTTTTTTTAAATGTCTGTCATGGTAGGGTTTTTGCTTTTGTTTCACTTTAGAAGGTCACTCTTTGATATGCCTTGAGATGATGTACTTGGTTTATCAGGACTTTATCAAAGCAATCCAATGTCTCCATTTTAGGTGTTCGGAACTTGTACATTGTGAAAATGAAGAAGTGTACAGAGCACTTTGTGCATTGTTAAAGGAAAGAACTGTGCAAAGTGCTCCGTACATTGCTAAAGTGAAGAAGTGTACTAAGTGCTCACCAATAAGTGCTTGTGCTAGAAAATACTGGTAGGCACTCTGCTAACAAACCTAACTGTAGCATTGTAAGTCTTAATCCCTGAAAGTCTGTGTTGTGTTTAGCAGGTGTCCTCCATGAAACCTGTAGAGATTAAGACACAATGGTCAGGCACACGCATGGACCCCAAGATCTCCCCAGGGACCCCCAACTTCTTGGCCTTTATCAACAACAATGACCTGTGAGTGGTCAGCATTGAGACCGGGGAGGAGAGGAGTCTCACCTACTGCCATAAAGGTTTGTGTAACATTATTGCTTCCATCCCTCTCCTCGCCCCTATCTGTGATCGAACCAGGGACCCTCTGCACACATCAACAACTGCCTCCCATGAAGCATCGTTACCTATTGCTCCACAAATGCTGCGGCTTTTGCAGACCAAGGAAAACAACTACTTCAAGGTCTCAGAGCGAGTGACGTCACCGATTGAAACGTTATTAGGGCGCACCCCACTAACTAGCTAGCCATTTCACACCGGTTACACTGGCACGGTACTAACACAAGAAACAATTTTGAGACTGATGCTAATTCACTTTCAGAAGTTTTGTTATTTATCAATTTGATTGATTTCTGTTAAATGAAATGTCTTCAACTTATCTGAAAGGGTGCACTTTTGGGTTAATACCGAGGATACACACAGGCCTGCATTTCGTTTGCATTACATTTTCAGCAGATAATGCTGTGTGAATATACTAACAAGAGTGTTCTTTTAAAAGTATGATGTAGTGTTTATGACCATATTTTTATTTTTTATTTTTTTAAATCAAGTTGGTTCTTGAACGGTCAAATGAAAGGGCAGCATCATTTTTTAACAATAAAGTGGACAGCAGAGGGCAGTCATCTGACAGTGCATACTTCTCTACCTTTCTTAGGGTCCCCCTTCACATGATTCAGCCCTAAGTCTGCAGGTGCCACCCTTGTGATCCAGGAGGACTTTGACTGCTTCACGGGCTACTGGTGGTTGCCAGCTGCTCCTGAAGGTGACTATCTTTATGTTTCTGGGATGCTTGTCCTTATTCTGCTTTGTTACCCTCTACCAGAGATATATCTTTTGACTGAACAGGATCTTTATTATTGAAGACCAAGTCCACTAGGTTAGGCAATTCTACAATCCACTGTAACACAAAGCACATTGGCTTTCGGCACATATTTACTGTTGAATAAAACAACTCAGTAGGTTCGTCTCGTTCTCTTTCAGACCCAGATGGGGGGGGAAAGACCCTCCAGTTACTGTACGAGGAGGTGGATGAGTCAGAGGGGGAGTTAATTCACGTTCCCTCCCCAGCCCTGGAGGAGCGCAAGGCTGACGTTTACAGATACCCCCGCACAAGTCCGCTCTTTCACCCCCACCCCAAATGGCCTTGTTTTTTGGTACTGATTCATAACTTTTTCTTGAACTGTATTAGCTACTATCTACATTTTCATGTGGGGGATATTGTGGCTAGGCAGAGTTGTATTTTATACGTCAATATACATTTGAGTAACTTGAGCTATTGGACAGTAATCTCACATAAGATATGGTATCTAAGATGGGTACCTTGTGTCGCCCTGCTCTCAATTTTCCTCCTCAGGGAGTAAGAATCCTCAAATTACCCTCAAATTACCCTCAAACTGGCAGAAATCCAAACCAACCATCTTGGCAGAGTAAATGCATCTTCATAACTTGTCATGGTTTTGAACTGTGTTCGTATGTCTGTCTATTCATATTCTGTATGTCTACCTGTGTATTCTGTATGTCGCTTTCTGTTTCTATATTTTTGGTCTATGTATTCTGTATGTCCCTCAATGCCTATCTGCCTGTGTATTTTCATTCATCAGATTGTGAGCACCCAGGACAAGGAGCTGGTCCTGCCGTTCACTACCCTGTTCCCCGGGTTCGAGTACATTGCCCGCGCCGGCTGGACAAGACGGCAAATAGTTAATTCTAAAGACTGGAACAGACACAACTAACCAAACCTATCTATGCCATGGAATGGATTGTATCTGTAATGTAAAGGTGTAATTATTCCTATATATAAACCATTGAGTAAAGTGCTTGTAAAGATTAAAAAGGCGCCAAGCCTTGTGGTTTCATCTGCTAGAATTTTGTTTATTTATTGTAGCTTTATTTAACCATGTGAGTTAAGAAGAAATGCATATTTACAATGATAGCCTGATCATGTGACTTAGGCCAGCACCACCTGGAGTTCCATTCCATCCCACACTCACCAGCAATCTGGACTAGTCCTCACACGATTGTGCTACCCGCAGGGCTGAAATGGCAAGTTGCCCACTCCTGGTGGGTGACAGTTGTCTTGAGGTCTGTGCCAAGGCAAATGACACCGCAACCAGAAACCAACAGCCAATCAAGATCCTCTCCTCTACATGTTTTATTCCACCATGTGTGGGTGGGTTATCTGTTGAACCGCACCCATTTCTTCTCTCCAGAAGGGTAGCCTATGTCACGGAGCATGATCAATAAGCTAAGCCGACTTACTTTGATAAAGAAAAATGGATATAAAGTAACTCTTTCAATTTCAAGACAATCTTTCTCTACGAACTAGGAAATATGGATTTGTTTGAGGATATTTAGAAATGTTAGCCAGCTAATTATTTGATACTGACTTATAAGTGTAACATATCTCACTGCTCCTCTGTCCAGTGCATGGGCAGTGCTGTACAGGAGTCAGCAGAGGCTCCAGCTGGTCCTGCTGCCCCCGGGCCTGTTCATCCCTGTAACTCAGGACCAGGCCCAGAGGGAGGAGAGTGTGGAGGCTGTGCTTGAGGGGGTCCACCCCTTCATCATCTATGAGGAGATCACTGACATCTGGATCAATGTGAGTTAAAGTAACTCTGGCTTTGGCTCCAAGGCCTAGATTCTGACTTGAGATCTGAGCATGGAACTCAGTATGTAAAAAAAAATCATCCTGACTGCTTCCAGTGCCCTGATTAGCACAAAGGTGTAGTTACTTGCCTGTATTGGAAATGGCTGTTACTTGTAGTTTTTTGTTGGTTAGTTTGTCACATGAATGTTAAGTTACCTACCTCTCTTCCAATTATACATGGTGAAATGAAACGCTTTTGTTGTCTTGAACTTTGAAACCAACGAAGGGCTCATATTATGTCGGTTCTTTCTTTGTTTCAGGTCCATGACATCTTTTATCTTCTTTTTCAAACAAGCGATGAGGAGATCCCCTTCCTCGGGGCGAATGAGTCCAAAACTGGCTTCTGCCATTTGTACAAGGTCACCACACTGTTACAACAGGGCTGCAACCAGTGGGCCAGAGACTACACTCAGAACAAGGCAGTTAACCCACTGTTCCTAGGCCGTCATTGAAAATAAGAATTTGTTCTTAACTGACTAGTTAAATAAAGGTAAAATAAATCAAATAAAAATACAATTTTCTTTCTGGAATCTATTTATGGCCTAATGGTAAAGATGTGAATAAGGATGCACCTTCCAAAATCTTTATTTTTATAAAAAAATTAATTCACCCTTTTATTCTCCCCAATTTCGTGGCATCCAATTGGTAGTAGTTACAGTCTTGTCTCATCGCTGCAACTTCCGTACGGATTCGGGAGAGGCGAGAGTCAGCGTGTACTGCGCCCGGCCCGCTACAGGAGTCGCTAGTGCGCGATGAGACAAGGATATCCCTGCCGGGCCAAACCCTCCCGAACCTGGACAACGCTGGGCCAATTGTGCGCCGCCCCATGGGCCTCCCGGTCGCGGCCGGCTGCGACCCAAAATCTATTTGATAATGGGTAGGTCAACTCATTTCATCTACCGTTGTTCCCTACAGATGACTTTAAGTGCCCGATTAAGGAGGAGGTGGCGTTAATCAGTGGGGTGTTCACTTTTCTACTGGCTTTTCACCCTCACTACAAAAACATGAATGTATCAATGCACAATATGTTAACATAAATAAGCACACACTTACCTCACAAATTGAGACAACGGAATGGCACTGTAAATTCAATGTTGCTTCTTCATCGTTTTTGAATGAGCCACTCCCCCAAGGGCAGCAACATATATAACAATAGTATCTGCTATTGCTATAGTGCCTTAAGGGCAAACATCAATAGTATCTGCCCTTACTATACTAACTGCCTAAGAGCAACAACATAAATACTATCTGCCCCTTCTGCACTAGTAACTGCCCCAAGAGCAGCACCATGAACAGTGATATGCATTTGATGTTGTTTCTTTCTCAGGGTGCCAAGGAGATTACATTCTACCAGAGATCTTTCATTTCCCAGGGAAGTCAGGGTTCCAGCTATACGGCATGTTGCACAAACCACACAACTTTGTACCTGGCAGAAAGCACCCCACCATCCTCTGTATTGAGGCCCCCAGGTTTGTTCTATTAAAATGTTATTATCCTGTAATGTAGTCTGTTTGATTTTATATAATTAGGCAAGCCAGTTAAGAACAAATTCTTATTTACAATGACGGCCTACCCCGGCCAAACCCTAACTCGGACGACGCTGGGACAATTGTGCGCCGCTCTATGGGACTCCCAATCACTGCCGGTTGTGATACAGCCTGGAATTGAGTATAGAACAAGAAGGCCCGCACACTGTTAAAGCTCCCAGTTCACCGCTTTATTGACAACGTTTTCATCCGAAACGGATCTTCGTCAGGTCAAACACACTGAGTGTTCACATCCCAAAATATACACATTTCACCTCACATAACCATTGTGGACATGACGCATGGTGGCTGTCATACGTTTCATCTTCTGATGAAGAGTAAGAAATATCGGACCAATACGCAGCGTGGTAAGTGTCCATACTTATATTTTTATTCATACGTGAACACTGAAACAAAACAAGAAAACGCACGACAGTCCTGTATGGTAACCTTGACTATACCTGGAACAATCACCCACAAACACAAGAGAAAATAAACCCATATAAATATGGCCTCCAATTAGAAGCAACGACAACCAGCTGCTTTTAATTGGAGGTCGTTCCCAAAACTAACATAGAAATACAAATACTAGAAATACGAACATAGAACAATACCCAAAAAACCCCAACACAAAACAAACACACCCCTGCCACGTCCTGACCAAACTACAACAACAAATAACCCCTTTTACTGGTCAGAACGTGACAGTACCCCCCCCAAAGGTGCAGACCCCGGATGCACTTCACACACAAAAAATAGACACAAAAAAATAAACCCCAAAACAAAAATAAATCCTAAACTAAAGGGAGGGAAGGGAGGGTGACTACCGTCACCGACGGCTCCCGTGCTACACCCCCCCCCCAAAATCCTCCTCCATAGTCCCCAACCTAACCTGTCCACCCCCGCTGGAGGGCGACTCTGGGCGCGCCGGACTGGAGGGCGACTCTGGGCGCGCCGGACTGGAGGGCGACTCTGGGCGCGCCGGACTGGAGGGCGACTCTGGGCGCGCCGGACTGGAGGGCGACTCTGGGCGCGCCGGACTGGAGGGCGACTCTGGGCGCGCCGGACTGGAGGGCGACTCTGGGCGCGCCGGACTGGAGGGCGACTCTGGGCGCGCCGGACTGGAGGGCGACTCTGGGCGCGCCGGACTGGAGGGCGACTCTGGGCGCGCCGGACTGGAGGGGACGCTGTCGCCGGACTGGATGGGACGCTGTCGCCGGACACTCTGGACGGTGCGCTGTCGCCGGAAGTCCCCGACAGGGAATGCGCACTGGCGGCCTGATGTGTGGGGCTGGCTTAGGAGGCTCCAGACTAGGGACATGCACCATAGGGCTAGTGCAAGGAGCAGGAACAGGACGTACTGGACTGGACAGACACACTACAGGCCTGGTGCGTGGGGCTGGCTTAGGAGGCGCCAGACTAGGGACATGCACCTCAAGGCTAGTGCGAGGAGCAGGAACAGGACGTACTGGACTGACGCACTACAGGCCTGGTGCGTGGGGCTGGCTTTGGAGGCGCCAGACTAGGGACACGCACCTCAAGGCTAGTGCGAGGAGCAGGAACTGGATACACAGGGCCTTGACTACGCACTGGATGTCTGAAGGACACAGCCTGCATAACCCGTTCTGGCTGGATAGTTACCGTAGCCCAGCACGGGCGGAGTGCTGGTATCGACCGCACCGGCCTATAGGTGCGCACTGGTGATACAGTGCGTATCTCCGCATAGCGTGGTGTTTTCTTGGTCCGACGCTCCCCATATTAAGCACGGGAAGTTGGCTCAGGTCCCAGTCCTGGGAAATTTTTTGGGGGGGCTGCCTCTCAGGCTTCCTTGCCAGCCGTGTTCCCAAATAACGTTCTTGATCCTCTCCAGTCTTCCTCCATGGTCCTTCTCCAGCCAGTATCTCCTCCCAAGTCCATGACTCCATATACACCTCCTGCTGCTCCCTCCTCCGCTGCTTGGTCCTCGTTTGGTGAGTGATTCTGTCATACGTTTCGTCTTCTGATGAAGAGTAAGAAATATCAGACCAATACGCAGCATGGTAAGTGTCCATACTTATATTTTTATTCATACGTGAACACTGAAACAAACCAAGACCACGCACGCCAGTCCTGTATGGTAACCTTGACTATACCTGGAACAATCACCCACAAACACAAGAGAAAATAAACCCATTTAAATATGGCCTCCAATTAGAAGCAACGACAACCAGCTGCTTTTAATTGGAGGTCGTTCCCAAAACTAACATAGAAATACAAATACTAGAAATACGAACATAGAACAATACCCCCAAAAACCCCAACAACACAAAACAAACACACCCCTGCCACGTCCTGACCAAACTACAACAACAAATAACCCCTTTTACTGGTCAGAACGTGACAGTGGGTGCTAAAAATATTTGTATATCTCTAATAATTAAATAACAATGAGATGGGTACATGTAATGGTTCTAGAAAATAATATATATTTACAAAATGACCAATTGGGTAACATGGACGGCAAGACAAATCAAAGTAAATCGAACCAGGGTCTGTAGTAGTGTCGCCTCTAGCACTGAGATGCAGTGCCTTAGACCGCTGTGCCACTCGGGAACCCAAAAATGTATACAAATAAAGATCATGTTAAAGGTTTTCTTATGTATATTTTTAATGTTGAGTGGGTGTTTTTGTTTGTGCTCCAGGTGCAGTTAGTAAATAACTCGCACAAAAGAGTGAAGTACTTGAGGCTGAACACCCTAGCGTCACTAGGCTACTCTGTTGTTGTCATCGATGGGTGAGGCCTCAAGTTCGAGGGGCTCTGAAAAACAAAATGGTAGCACAACTTTACATCTCTGCTAACCCTACATCATTGTTGTAGGTATTGACAAAATATGTGATTTCTGTATTGCCAGTTTATCAATCTGTATTAGCAGGGTTGTGTTCAGGAAGGCACAATGGAGCAACATCAAAAAGGACGTTCTTATTGGACAAGCCCAGATAGTACGTTCCCATTTCAGCAAAGTTTTCTCCTATTTCGTGCCTTCTGAACAAGACACAGTCCATGCGAGTCTTGACATTCCTTTCCCACTTTCTGTGGGTCTCAGGGCCAGGTGGAGGGGCCGCAGTACGTGACCGACAAGCACAAGTTTGTTGACCTAAGTCGCGTGGCCATCCACGGCTGGTCCTACGGCGGCTTCCTCTCCCTCATGGGCCTCGTTTACAGGACCAACATCTTCAAGGTGAGGTGAAAGTTCAAAGTTTCCACTGAAGAGCTTTAGGGGACTATTCTTTGGACTAGGTCACAATTTCACATCACATGCATTCTGTGTAAAAAAATAGAATATTGTGATGGCAGGCCGTGCAGTTCTATGACCTCGAACCATGAAAGGGTAGTAATGTAGCCCAGCCCTGGTAAAATCAACAAGCCCAAAATATTGACTCTAAACCTGAATTTAACACTACAAGGTCTTGACTGGATGTAGCTATGGTTACTCCTCACTCTTACCCAGTTAACATTGTAGACTCACAATCTCAAGTCATTTAAGCCTGCTTGATTTGAGCTGTCCTTGTTTGGTCCAGGTGGCCATAGAGGTGACTGTGTGGATGGCTTACGACACGGGTTACACAGAGCGCTACATAGACCTGCCTGAGAACAACCAGCAGGGCTACGAGACCGGCTCGGTCGACCCTGCACTTAGACAAGCTGCCCAGCGAGTGAGTCATCACGGTTCATTACAATTTACTGTCAATCTCAGGGTGCTTAACAGGCAATAAGTAAAAGCAGCAGTAAGCACTCTCCAAAGTGCAGCTGTGCAGCACTGTCCTGCAGCACTGTTCATTCCTTGTGTTGGTATAGTGCTGATGGGATAGACTTGCTTGGAATGCATTTCAATTAGCCTAGTCCTAGATTTGTTTGTGCTGTATAGCCAACTCTTATGACAATAACCATAGGAGTTGGCTATACAGCATAAACAGATCAGGGATCAGGCTCATTTTCGATTCGAGTGGAAATACTTTTTCTTTAATATTTTGTTTTCCTACCCAGGCCTAACCGGTTACTTATTTTACACGGATTCCTTGACGAGAATGTGCACTTTTGGTTGTTGGGCTGGGAAGCCTTATCTGCTACAGGTAGGAGGGTATTGGGTTTAGTTGTTTACATGTCCACTCCATGTAAGATGGGACACAACACACGTTATAGTGTTTATTTGCGTGTGAGGCTTCAGGGTAGAAAATGAAGAGCGATGAGAAGAGAATTGAGTATGTGCGGTGAAACCGTTTCCCAGGCTTTAGTTGAAATGTTGGCGAAAACAAACAAACACACTACGAAGAAGAAACGAGTATGACTCATTTCTTTTTCAAAGGAATCTTTTCATAGCATATAAACATCAACTTTGAAATGAGGAAGGTCGGTGCTTTCTTGCCGGGGCTTTCTCTTTCCTCCATATCTGATCCTTTGTCTCCATCTCTTCAGATCTACCCCAACGAGAGACACAGCATCCGATGCCCAGAGTCTGGAGAGCACTATGAGATCATGCGGCTGTACTTCCTCCAGCAGTACCTCTGATGAGGGCTGCAGTTGAACGGAAAGAGCCCACCTCTCCACTCTCTCTCCTCCCCCCATTGCCCAATGTCACTATTCCCCTCCACATACACACACTTTGTGCCCCACGACCTTCCGCCATTTGCATCTGACCCCGCCCCCATGCCGAGAGCAGAAATGTGTCACCTGTCAGTTTTTAACTGGACAATGACTGCAAAGAAGATGAAGAGTGAAAAAAAAATAACAAGCGGAACATTTTCAGAAACAGGCTTGTTAGCGTCTTGGAGTGATTTAATGTTTTATTTGGGATTTTTGTGCCACACCCTGTTAGCAAAACTCCACCCCAGGAACTCTCACTACCAAAACTCCACCCCAGGAACTCTCACTACCAAAACTCCACCCCAGGAACTCTCACTACCAAAACTCCACCCCAGGAACTCTCACTACCAAAACTCCACCCCAGGAACTCTCAATACCAAATGTGTCTTTGTTTCTTCTACACCATGCTTCTACACCTGCATTGCTTGCTGTTTGGGGTTTTAGGCTGGGTTTCTGTACAGCACTTTGTGATATCAGCTGATGTAAGAAGGGCTATATAAATACATTTGATTTGATTTTGATTTGATTTGTACGCCTACAGTATGTAGATATTCCATTAAAAAAAAATCTGCCGTTTTCAGCTACAATAGTCATTTGCAACATTAACAATGTCTACACTGTATTTCTGTTCAATTTTATGTTATTTTAATGGACACATTTTTTTTTTTCAAAAACAAGGTCATTTCTAAGTGACCCAAAACTTTTGAACGGTAGTGTACATTAATATTGTTTGTTTTGGTTTTAAGGGATCATTCACTATCTTAAAAACAAAAAGTTGCACAAATTGTTATGCAGCTGAAGAATAGAAGACTGTAGATATACCATTACTATAAATATTTACACCATTCCATGAAACATATGTTAACACTTGATTACTTCATGGAGTGTTGTGGGAGAATTGGGATTTCTGCTAGAACCATACAGCTGTTATTTTCAATGCAGGGGCTAAAAGTCCATTCACCTCCATCATGTTGACCCTTTACCCAGATTCCAAATGTATAGCATCTGTATTCTGCACGTTTTTTGTTGTTGCTTTCCATAGGCCTTATATGAACTGTATCGTAGATGATCTACTCTAGTGTTTTCAATGTAGAATCCATTTTGTGACGTGACCAAATGTCCCACAAATGTCATGAGCCATGAGATACATGGACTTCCACAAGGCAATGTACACCCCAAATAAAATGTAGATGTGATAAGAAATGCCTCATACCTCAATAATGGATTCAACTGGAATTGTCAGACTTCTAGAAGATGCGCATCATGAGAGTAATGCCTGCTGGAACAAATGTTGTAATCATCTTGGCTATACACATGTTTTCAAGTCTTGCTCAGTTAATCAAATAGATCATTTTCCCATGATGTTGAAACTGTTGGATTTCTGTGGGATGACATGCAAATACTTTCCTAGTTCCTGCTCTATTTCAGTCACTTTAACCCATTCACCAATTACCTCCAATGCATTCAACTTTAGTTCACAGCGGCACAGTCCAGACATCTATTTTCTAGGTAAAGTTCATTGATTTATGGTCCTTCCCCAATACTCATTGTCTGGTTGACCAGGCGATGTGTATGCAACTGTCATTTTACTTTTCATTCATCTTTTCCCCAATTAAAATTAACATAAATATAAACCAACATGTAATGTGTTGGTCCCATGTTTCATGAGCTGAAATAAAAGATCCCAGAAATGTTCCATACGCACAAACAGCTTATTTCTCAAAAATGTTGTGCACAAATTTGTTCACATCCCTGTTAGTGAGCATTTCTCCTTTGCCAAGAAAATCCATCCACCTGCTCATTTCTCTACCATAAGCATCTACCAATGTCATTTTAGAGAATTTGGCAAAACGTCCAACCAGCCTCACAACCTCAGACCACGTGTAACCACACCAGCCCAGGACCTCCACATCCGTCTTCTTCACCTGCGGGATTGTCTGAGACAAGCCACCTGGACAGCTGATGAAACTGTGGGTTTGCACAATCGAAGAATCTCTGCACAAACTGTCAAAAACTGTTTCAGTAAGCTCATCTCCATACTCGTCGTCCTCACCAGGGTCTCGACCTGACTGCAGTTCGTCGTCGTAACCGACACACCTTCGATGGCCACTGACACGCTGGAGAAGTGTGCTCTTCATAGATTAATCCTGGTTTTAACTGTACCGGGCAGATAGCAGACAGCATGTATGGCGTCATGTGGACAAGCGGTTTGCTGATGTCAACATTGTAAACAGAGTGCCCCATGGTGGCGCTGGGTTTATGGTATGTGGGTCAATGTGGGTCAATTTCAGCAACAACTAAGAGCATTGAAGCGCGAGGCTCAACTTCTCTGCTGTTTTGGTGGCCTGGCTACCACACTGTGAATAGCTTGCAGCAAACCCGTGCACATTACATGCTCTTATCCAGAGCAATTAGGGTTAAGTACCTTGCTCAAGGGCACATCAACAGATTTTTCACTTAGTCGGCTCAGGGATTCAAACCAGCAACGTTTCAAGTTACTGGCCCAACGCCCTTAACCGCTAGGCTACCTGCCAAACCACAGGAACAGATACTGTGTGTGACTGTGTGAGAGCGAAGTCTTGCATCTCGCTCATCTCAATATCTGCTGTGCTGCTCGTTGCAATGTCTTTTCAATGAGCCGAAATGAGAAAATATTACAAAAAAATTAAGGGGTCTATTTGTGATATTTATTTTTATACTTTCCAATATCATATAATACATTTACATTGACATCTGGCATAATGAAATGCATTTGAGAGCACACGATGAGGATTCAAATGTCATCAAGATGAAGTTTGTGCCACATATAGATCAAGAGTTATGATGTCTTGCAATGCTCCTGAGTAGGGCCAACATGTAATTAATATGCCAACTCTGATGAATTATTTCTCAAATATTCTTTTAGATACAAATGTCAACAGTATACTCTGTATCAACAATCCTTCCTCCAAAGGAACACTCTATGGATAATATTTTGTGACAATCCAAAAAATGACGGTCCTTTTTTGTTCTAGTTTTGTGAGGAATCACCCTATCCGCCATGGTCATCTCAACCGTGTGTCAGCCTCTGATCTGGAGAAAAAGCCAAAACACTCATACTGGCCTCGTTTTCTGGCATCCTCCACTCCATTTTTTATTTCACCTTTATTTAACCAGGTAGGCTAGTTGAGAACATGTTCTCATTTGCAACTGCGACCTTGCCAAGATAAAGTACTCCATCACAGAGGTTGATGAACTAAGATCTGGGAGATAAGTATTGTGTAAGTATTTTTACACTGGAAACATTTTGTATTTCACTCAGAACATAGATATACTGTGCATATGTAAGAATATACAATTATGGACTTCTAATATCTATCGCTCATAATGTAACTTTCAAGCGCAACTAATCAATTTGCTTGACAGAAGGAATCCTGGAAATAAAAAACCCTGGGACACTAGTCAGAGTGGCCTTTGACACCTAACCTACATTAATTTTATTACTCAATTGACAGACATAACTAAATGTGAATAAACATGGAAGGGACATTTTAAAATGAGATAAGGGAAAATGTAGATGGTATAGTAGCTGACAAGTGATTTATCACTCGTGCCATTCTCTGACAGCTCCTCATGCTCTGCCATTGTGTCAATGTCATGTTGCCAATTTATTTTTGATGGTACTGGGCTGTGCTTTGGCAAAGTGGGTGGGGTTATATCTGGCGTGTTTGGCCTTGTCCGGGGGTATCTTCGGATGGGGCCACAGTGTCTCCTGACCCCTCCTGTCTCAGCCTCCAGTATTTATGCTGCAGTAGTTTATGTGTCGGGGGGCTAGGGTCAGTCTGTTATATCTGGAGTATTTCTCCTGTCTTATCCAGTGTCCTGTGTTAATTTAAGTATGCTCTCTCTAATTCTCTCTTTCTTTCTTTCTCTCTCTCGGAGGACCTGAGCCCTAGGACCATGCCTCAGAATTATCTGGCATGATGACTCCTTGCTGTCCCCAGTCCACCTGGCCGTGCTGCTGCTCCAGTTTCAACTGTTCTGCCTGCAGCTATGGAACCCTGACCTGTTCACCGGACGTGCTACCTGTCCCAGACCTGCTGTTTTCAGCTCTCTAGAGACAGCAGGAGCGGTAGAGATACTCTCAATGATCGGCTATGAAAAGCCAACTGACATTTACTCCTGAGGTGCTGACCTGTTGCACCCTCAACAACTACTGTGATTATTATTATTTCACCATGCTGGTAATTTATGAACATTTGAACATCTTGGCCATGTTCAGTTATAATCTCCACCCGGCACAGCCAGAAGAGGACTTGCCCCCCCTCATAGCCTGGTTCCTCTCTAGGTTTCTTCCTAGGTTTTGGCCTTTCTATGGAGTTCTTCTTAGCCACCGTGCTTCTACACCTGCATTGCTTGCTGTTTGGGGTTTTAGGCTGGGTTTCTGTACAGAACTTCGAGATATCAGCTGATCTAAGAAGGGCTATATAAATACATTTGATTTGATTTGAATTTGATTTGATACTGGGTGTATAGACAGTCTGTGTTGGGCCAAGGAATTGCGGTAACTGCTCGACAGTTACCCCCTGGACCCATAACAAGGAAGGGACACACTAACCTAGAATTGGAACAATAAAAAGATCTCTCTCTCCTCTTCCTCCTCAGGATGTTGACACAACAGGACATCCCCGGGGGATTTAGATAAGCGTCATTTGTTATATCAATATGAATCAATATTTGTTTGACCCAGCCCCACTTCCTGTCCTTTTTAGTACGGCTAATGAACCATCACTGATTAACTTTACAGGTCACCCAGTCACTTCTCACATACAGAAAACAATGCTGTTTTTCAACTGAAAAAGAAAAACCCTTAGAACACTTTGAAAGATTCAGTGCACTGGTCAGCATGCCCAAACATGTTGACACAGCACTAGAGGAAAATCTATATGGCTCAACATAATGACTCAACAATAATGTTCAACATACTTAATGGCAACAGCGAGGATGGGCATTTAACCTATCTCCCTTAAGTGCCACTCACTCTATTTATCCCCAATAAATCACAGAGAAAGAGTGTTATCTGTGTGCTCACCCTAGTATCCCCTTTCTCCCACTTTTAGCCTTGGCCTCAGCCTTGCGTGCCTTTTGGCAAACTCCAAGCGGGCAAGCATATTTTGGCCCCTTCAGATTATTTCCGCAGTAAAAACCCTGATAGATAATAGCGGTCATGTTTAAGATTGACAAATCACTTTGCATCCTAAAATAACTACTGTTTGTCGATCAGTCAATGTCTCTCTTACTTAAAGACACATTCTGCTGATTCATCAAAGCAAAGCCGGTTTCAATCAATGTGCATGACAGACCACGGAAGCCATTACAAAACGTTGCTCAGCTATGTGTGGCAGTTATGGTCAGCTATATGTGTAGAGTTCCCTCCTTCATGCTCTTGTAAAATTGAAAATGTTCATCAGTGACCAGATTTATCTTAACTCTACCCTGGTAAGAGGTTTTACTGGTCAGACAGTAGTGCGGTTGTCAAATCTAACTGAGAAATGCAACAACTGTAATGAAATAGGGCCCTCCACTGTTAGGCAATATGGTTGCAGCTAGGTCAACAGGGGATATTGTAAGACTTGTGTTGACATGATGAGTGAAGGAATTGAAGTTTACCCTCCTCCCACTGTGCGAAACCTAGACTTGGTTCATTCTTTATAGATTATAGTTTAGCGTACATTTCTTTGAACAAATACTGGCAGACTGCAATTTTATCCGAAAATTCCCCGTTCTCAATTAGTTTTTAAAAGACTAACTGCTGTCTGGAAAACATAACATCTGTAGTTCTTCTTTGAAAAACTGCTATTCAGCAGAATGGAACAGCTACAAGCTCAAGAAGGATGCTCATAAAAAAGCTGTTGTTTCTCATATCCCGCTGGCTGCTGCTGTCAACAAAAATAAAACACACACATACACACACCCCAGTAAGCAAAATTATGCTGAAAAGACATCTTTTAGACGCATTTTCCAGACAATGAAAAGACGTGTTATACGGATGTCAAATATACGTATTTTATGGACGTTGAAAATGTGATACAGCATTATTCTAAAATGGATTAAATACAACATTTTCCTCATCAATCTACACACAATACCCCATAATGACAAAGTGAAAGCAGGTTCTTAGAAATGTTTGCAAATGTTTTAAAAATAAAAAACAGAAATACCTTATTTACATAAGTATTCAGACCCTTTGCTATGATACTCGAAATTGTGCTCAGGTGCATCCTGTTTCCATTGATCATCCTTGAGATGTTTCTACAACTTGATTGGAGTCCACCTGTGGTAAATTCAATTCATTGGACATGATTTGGAAAGGCACGCACCGGTCTATATAAGGTCCCACAGTTGACAGTGCACGTCAGAGCACAAACCAAGCCATGTGGTCAAAGAAATCGTCAGTAGAGCTCCGAGACAGGATTGTGTCGGGGCACAGATCTGGGGAAGGGTACCAAAACATTTCTGCAGCATTGAAGGTTCTCAAGAACACAGTGACCTCCATTTGGAACTACCAAGACTCTTCCTAGAGCTGGCCATCCGGCCAAAGTGATCAATTGGGGGAGAAGGGCCTTGGTCAGGGAGGTGATCAAGAACCCGATGGTCACTCTGACAGAGCTCCAGAGTTCCTCTGTGGAGGTGGGAGAACCTCACAGAAGGACAACTATCTCTGCAGCACTCCACCAATCAGGCCTTTATGGTAGAGTGGCCAAATGGAAACCACTCCTCAGTAAAAGGCACATGACAGCCTGCTTGGAGTTTGCCAAAAGGCACCTAAAGGACTCTCAGATCATGAGACACAAGATTCTCTGGTCTGAAGAAACTAAGATTGAACTCTTTGGCCTGAATGACAAGCGTCACATCTGGAGAAAACCTGGCATCCTCCCTACGGTGAAGCATGGTGGTGGATGCATCATGCTGTGGGGATGTTTTTCAGCGGCAGGGACTGGGAGACTAGTCAGGATTGAGGGAAAGATGAACAGAGCAAAGTACAGAGAAATCCTTGATGAAAACCTGCTCCAGAGCGCTCAGGATCTCAGACTGGGGTGAAGGTTCACCTTCCAACAGGACAATGACTCTAAGAACACAGCCAAGACAACGCAGGAGTGGCTTTGGGACAAGTCTCTGAATGTCCTCGAGTGACCCCGCCCAGAGCTGGGACTTGAACCCGATCAAACATCTCTGGAGAGACCTGAAAATATCTGTGCAGATACACTCCCCATCCAACTTGACAGAGCTTGAGAGGATCTGCAGAGAAGAATGGGAAAAACTCCCCAAATATAGGTGAGCCAAACTTCTAGCATCATACCCAAGAAGACTTGAGGCTGTAATCACTGCCAAAGGTGTTTCAACAAAGTACTGATTAAAGGGTCTGAATACTTAAGTGAATGAGATATTTTCGTTTTTTATTTGTAATACATTTGCAAAAATGTCTAAGAACCTTTTATTGCTTTGTCAGTATGGGGTATTGTGTGTAGATTGATGAGGGAAAAAAACAATTTCCTAAATTTTAGAATGAAGCTATAACGTAACAAAATGTGGAAAAAGTCAAGGGGTCTGAAAACTTTCCGAATGCACTGTACAATCTCAATTAAGTTAGCATCATATCACATATCACTTTCTCATGCCTCTTAATAGGAAAGAGGAGCCGGCTGAAGATTGTAATAAAATATGTATTATTGCTCCCATCTATCACATCCACTTATGTTAGCTTTTTTGTTAGCTTTTTCAAAAGCTTTAAAACTGGCAGCGATGATGTTCAAAGTTGTCCAACATACAGTATAAACCAACAGACCACTTCAACTCAAATAAAATGTTAAGTAAGTAAGAAATTGTATTTTCTTGCTATGACTGTGATTCAGACAGTTCCTTCAGAAAGTATTTACACCCCTTGACTTTTTCCGCATTTTGTTGTGTTACAGGATTACATTGATTTAATTGTCATTTTGTGTCAATGATCTACACACAATACTCTGTAATGTGAAAGTGGAAGAATTGTCTTTTTTTAAATAAACACTAATATATCTTGATTAGATAAGTATTCAACCCCCTGAATCAATAAATGTTAGAATCATCTTTGGCAGTGATTACAGCTGTCAGTCTTTCTGGGTAAGTCTCTAAGAGCCTTCCAAATGCAGATTTTCCAACATTATTATTTTCAACATTCTTCAACCTCTGTCAAATTTGTTGTTGATCATTGATAGACAACCATTTTCAGGTCTTGCCATAGATTTTCAAGCAGATTTAAGTCAGCCACTCAGGTGCATTTACTGTCTTCTTGATAAGCAACTCCTGTGTAGATCTGGCCTTGTGTTTTAGTGTGGTAGTGGTACTCAGTAATGTGTTGTATTGGATTTGCCCCAAACATAACACTTAATTGCTTTGCCACATTTTTTGCAGTATTACTTTAGTGCCTTGGTGCCAACAAGATGCATGTTTTAGAATATTTTTATTCTGTACAGGCTTCATTCTTTTCACTCTGTCAATTAGGTTTCCTTCCTCTCCGGCAACTGAGTTATGAAGGACGCATGTATCTTTGTAGTGACTGGGTATATTGATACACCATCTAAAGTGTAATTAATAACTTCAACATGGTCAAGGCGATATTTAATGTCTAAGTTTAAAATGTTTCCCCATCTACCAATGGATGCCGTGAGGCCAATGGTGACTTTAAAACAGTTGCAGAGTTCAATGGCTGTGATAGGAGAAAACCGAGGATGGATCAACAACATTGTAGTTACTCCACAATACTAACCTTCTCTCCGGCAACTGAGTTATGAAGGACGCATATATCTCAGCAGAGTTTAATTCAGTAGAGTACATTAGATGGTGTATTGATACACCATCCAAAGTGTAATTAATAACTTCAACATGCTCAAAGGGATATTCAATGTCTGCTTTTAAAATGTTTACCCATCTACCAATATATGCCGTTTTTAGTGAGCCATTGGAAAACCTCCCTGGTCTTTGTGGTTGAATCTGTGTTTGAAATTCACTGCTCGACTGAGGGACCTTATAGATATTTGTATGTGTGGGGTACAGAAATTAGGTAGTCGTTCAAAGATCATGTTAAACACTATTACTGCACACAGAGTGAGTCCATGCAACTTATTATTTGACTTGTTAAGTACATTTTCACTCCTGAACTTATTTAGGCTTGCCATAGCAAAGGGTTGAATACTTATTAAATCACAACATTTCTGCTTTTCATTTTCAATAATTTGTAAACACTTAAACATTTTCCACTTTGACATTATAGGGTATTGTAGGCCTGTGTCAAAAAATAAAATAATGTAATACATTTTAAATTCAGGTTGTAACACAGCAAAATATGTAAATATGGGTGTGAATACTTTTTGAAGTCACTGCATTTAGTTGTTTATCTACCTTAGTTGAATGCACTGACTATAAGTCACTCTGGATAAGAGTGTCTGCTGAATGACCAACATTTAAATGTAAAAACACACCATTTCAAAGCATGATGGGTATTATTATAATGACCTCCGCCCCGAAACAAGTACAAAGTTGGTCAGTGCAGACCAGATCCAAATCATAGATCTCTAGGCTATGTTTCACAAGTTTGAACGTCACAGTACAGTATAGCACAGTTTAGTACAGTAGGACACAGAAGAGTTCAGTACAGTAAAATAAATCACGTATGGTACGATATAGTAGAGTTTTATTCAGTAGAGTACATTACAGTACAGTAAGGTATAGTACAGCAGAGTTTAATTCAGTAGAGTACATTAGAGTAAAGTAGGGTACAATACAGTACACTATACTTTACTTTTCTTTACTGTACTCTAGTGTTCTCTACTGTATTGTACTGCACTGTACTCTACTTGTATTTACTGCCGGACTGTACTCTGCTGTGCTCTACTGTAGTGTACTGTGCTGTACAAACTTGGGAAACATAGTATAGTATGAATGTATTGTGTGAATGGTGGTTTCTACAGTGTTATTTTGTATTTCTGTACTGATGTTAATATCTGTCTGTATTGATGTTTTTGTTCTGTGCTTACACACCAAGATAAATTCATTGTAAAGTTTTTTGCAGGACAGTAGAGTTTCCCGGTTCAGATTCAATGTCCTATTTCAGTCACCATGAAATGACTTGTAATAGAGCAGATGTCCTATGAACGCTTTGAATTTAACGCTATTGAATCACATGGAATAAAAATATCATGCAAAATAATTCATAGCAACAAAACCTTACTGTTCAGTGATTTATTCTTTATTGTGGAGGCATGATTGTTCTAAATAGATATAGCTATTGAACAGAACATATAAGACATCAGGACATCCTTTTCATGGAAAATCAAAGCAATATCCTTTCCTATGCAGGCTGTCCAATTTGTTCTGATATACAGTACATTGGTATTTGACCAGATAACTGTATATTATTCATATTTTTTTACATACCGTTACCACAAGCTAACTTAATACCAAAACATTCCACTATGCATCAAATAGCTTGAAGGGAAATGATGAACACTTCTTTTTTCAAATAAATAAAGTATATTTTACACTTCATAGACTAACGTTACATTTATTAATTCAAGTGGTAGTGAAACTTTCAAAAATGTTTATGAAAAAAGTATAAAGAAGATCTGTTGGCAAAACAATAGTTTATGTTCTTATTTTTCTAAATAATAACATGTTTCTACATTTACATCTGACAATAGATTAACGTGATTTTTTGTTGTTGTTGTTGCTCAATTCTGACTCTAAATAAGTATTTTTAGATATGTTTATAAGATATGCAAAGTGTATTTCTATTTTGTATTAAGAAACATGATCAAAAAGGCTTTATATTATGACTATGGACATGAGAGGGTATGATAAGCAGGAAGTCTGCCACTAGTCACTTCCAACCCTTTCTGTCTCCTACTACTTTTATTGGTCACACATCCCCTAGCACCGATTGGATGATTCCCCTGTCTATCATTGATCCAGCCCTTTTGAAGAGTGAGAAAACGTAAGGGTGGCATGTTTTCCTGTCTTCCTAAGTTTATTAACTTATCCCGGGAATGCCATCAGAAGTTAGATTGAACGTTGAAAGAAAGCCATAGAACATCTGAAAGGTAAGACAAACTAATTTCCTTGATACATATAACTTACATGCACTACTTATTACTCGAATAATAGTCTATCAAGGGGATCAACTTTGCGTAAAGCAAATGGTAGCCTACAGGTAAAGTTGCCGCTGTGTCAACCGTATTGAACCATGCCTTGATTGATTTCGATCTCGTCTATTACGTAGTAACATAGTGTACAACTTTGATTTAGTGTTTTGAAATTAGTCAGCAGAAAATACACTTTTGGGTGTTCCCAACCCATACGAAGCTCATCATATCACTGCGACAAGTGTTTCTGTAACCAACTGTATTCTGAAAAAGCTGTAGCCGAACCATATGACACGCAAAGACCCAAACGGCGTTCCATATCTGTCAGAGTTAAAACATCAACTTCATACTGTTGTATTTGCGTACGTCATAACGTGGTGCATTTATTTTGCTCACTCTTCAGAGACAGCACATGGACAGCCATAATTTATATAATATTTGCGCATAAAGACTGTAGCCTATCATAATGTCTACCAATAGCCCCAGTTGAACAAAACTGGGCTAGTCCAACAACAGCTGTTTAAATTGAACTAAAATTAATTATACATCGTTTGAGTTAGTTTAGTCCATAGATTAGAAGAATTGACAACCCATGCAAGATAACTGTTCAATTAGATATTCCTTTGCGATTTATAGGCTACTGAATGCATACCATGGAGTTATGAAGGTGTTATGTGGATGTCTGTTGATTAGTGACATTAGATTTAGACAAGGAAAAACACTTGAGATTCGAATCCACTCAGGATATCAAAATCCTTTTTTTTTCCCCCAAGGAAAAAATATTTGGAGTGTTAGCGAAACATAGTTATCATCAAACAATAGGACATGACATGGTATGAAAATACCCCATTGTCAGTGGAATACTCCTTACCCCTGTTCATATCACCCCATTAAGAAGTCTGTGGTGCTGTCAGTAGCTTTTCTTCACTCTGGAGGACAAGGAAGTAGTGTTCTGCCTCAATAACACACATAATCATATTATGGTATGGGGATGACTAAAGCCCTATTTATACTTGATGCTAACATGTGGTTGCCACCATCCGATTTAAGATGATCCAATCGGATCAAGATTTGTCATGACTAAACTTGGCATTAAAATGTGTCTTTAACTGTGTTGGCATTGTGACCAGATGTTGTGGTCCCTCTGTATGCAAACTATTTGACAGATTTTGTTTCAAAATAATATGAATCGATTCATTTTAAAACGATTATGGTCAATGGCCCACCTGTCAATGACTTTAGAGGGCAGGATACTGATGATTTAAATGGTTTGACAGCCCAACTCCGTCTACACTTGTGAGATATCCAGACCAGTGGCGATCAGTGCCGTTTAAGATGAGGGAGGATGATTTTCTTTCATAAGCATGGCCTTATTTCTATTACAGCTTATTAGATGACTGTCATTCATATTCCATTCACCCAGTTCAATGTAACAGCGATCGGTTTAAGCTACTACATGATACTCAAATTTTCCCTATACCCATCATGAGGTTGCTACAACCTAGCCTATGAATGAAAGTTTACAACGTAGGTCCACACAGGTCGAGAGACACATTTGAGGTAACAGACAGTGAAACATGGACAGACAGTGACACTCAATACCTCCTTGCACACTCTTGCCTGCATCTAGCTGATATAGTATGTAATAATTAGTCCAACAGTTGCAAAGGAGAGTTTCTATTGGACAAATTCAAGTATGTTTATCCCCGTTTTGTTCCGTTTGCTTACATGTTAATAAACGTTTTTTAACAGAAGCGGGCGTAATTAATCTCCCGCCCTGATCACGCATAAACACACAGCCACGTTGTAGTCCTTCTGTGCGCTCTCCTCCTCTCACCTCATCCCTTCGCTTGTGGACTTCAATGCACAACACATCAGCTGTATGTGACCAGGTGAAAAACTACACACAGCCTACATCGTTGTCACCATATTATCTAAAGTAACGTCATAGTCAGCATAGCTAACAGAACTAACGCATTAGTGAACCCTCTACAATCATACAGTAATGTTACAGTGTACAGTAAGTAAGCAGTTACACTGGCGGGCCCGGTGGCAATTCATTTGTAAAACCAAAAGTTTACCTTGACTTGGAAGTTCCAGTGTTGTGTTGGATAGTCATAGCCAGCTAGCTAACATAGCATCCCTCTGTTTGAGCAGGGTGTTTAAGTAGGCTGCAATGCTAGCTAGCTAGCTGTAGCTTATGCTTTCAGTACTAGATTAATTATTTGATCCTCTGATTGGGTGGACAACATGTCAGTTCATGCTGCAAGAGCTTTGATAGGTTGGAGGAAGTCCTCCGGAAGTTGTCATAATTGCTGTGTAAGTCTATTTAAGGGGGGAGAACCATGAGCCTCCTAGGTTTTGTGTTGAAGTTAATGTCCCCAGAGGAGGACGGACGCTAGCTGTCCTCCGAGTGCTGTTGAGTCTACTGTCGACCTTCTTTGCAAAATAGTGTTTTAATCAATTATTTGGTGATGTGATTATATTTAGTATAGTTTTATCTAAAAAGGATAACTTTTAAAATGGTTTACCATTTTTATTTTGATGAAATTCACTGATTATGGTCCTCCCCTTCCTCTGAGGACGAGACTCCGCTGATCCAGACACAATACGTGCCTGACAACCTCTGTAGGCGGTCAGGAAGATCTGCTCACAATCAGATCACGATGTGTCTTTTGATCATCTACACCTGTCTACAAAAGTGGGCACAATCAGGATGTGGACAACATCAGAACAAAGTACGCATGTTAGCACCAGGGATGAACAGGGCTTATATGACTACAGCTTTGTGGAATTGGCTTGTTGTGATAACAATTGATTCTCGTATAGTGGATTGAGTTGTGCTCCAGACATGGCTGGTCCAGACTGTAATTCATCCACTTGATTGCTAACCATCCCCATGTTGTCTGTCATGTGATTCTATGCTTTAAGCTGGCTTATTGCCAGTCGGATGCCCCAGTCCATTCTATCTCACTTGACAGCCACGGAATCATTGTTTTGCAACTTGCATATGAGTTCATCTTGAGTTCACATGTTGAGAACTATCACTATGCAGGCTGGTCTCAGACTAGACGCAACGTAGTAAATGAAAATCTGGGACGCTCAAATTAGTATATGTTACACTTTTGGTATGGTTACATAAGACAGAATGTCTAGCAACCCAAAGGTTGTGTTTTCGAATCTCATGGATAACTTCAGCATTTTAGTTAATTAGCAACTTTTCAACTACTTAGCATGTTAGCTAACAGTTGCTTTAACCTATCTAACGTTAGCCACCTAGCTAATGTTAGCATTAGCCACGTAGCTAGGTTTAGCAATAACAAATTGGAATCTGTATCATATGTATTGCAAATTTGTAATATATTGTACGAATTGCAATTCATAGCATACAAATTGGAGTTCGTAAAAAATATCATACGACATGGATGATGGACATCCACATATTAATACATACCAATCGGAGGGCCTGTTGTCCGGACCTCTGGCAGTCTCTATGGGGGTGCCACAGGGTTAAATTCTCGGGCCAACTCTTTTCTCTGTATATATCAATGATGTCGCTCTTGCTGCGGGTGACTCTCTTTGATCCACCTCTACGCAGACGACACCATTCTGTATACATCTGGCCCTTCTTTGGACACTGTGTTAACAAACCTCCAAACGAGCTTCAACGCCATACAACACTCCTTCCGTGGCCTCCAACTGCTCTTAAATGCTAGTAAAACGAAATGCATGCTCTTCAACCGATCGCTACCTGCCCGCCGGACTGGCATCACTACTCTGGACGGTTCTGACTTAGAATATGTGGACAACTATAAATACCTAGGTGTCTGGTTGGTAAACTCTCCTTCCAGACTCATATTAAGCATCTCCAATCCAAAACTAAATCTAGAATCAGCTTCCTATTTCGCAACAAAGCCTCCTTCACTCATGCTGCCAAACTTACCCTCGTAAAACTGACTATCCTACCGATCCTTGACTTCGGCGACGTCATTTACAAACTAGCCTCCAACACTCTACTCAGACTGCATCCAATTTGCTATCACAGTGCCATACGTTTTGTTACCAAAGCCCCATATACCACCCACCACTGCGACCTGTATGCTCTCGTTGGCTGGTCCTCGCTACATATTCGTCGCCAAACCCACTGGCTACAGGTCATCTATAAGTCTTTGCTAGGTATCGCTCCGCCTTATCTCACCTCACTGGTCACCATAGCACCACTCACCCGTAGCACCCGCTCCAGCAGGTATATTTCACTGGTCATCCCCAAAGCCAACACCTGCTTTGGCCGCCTTTCCTTCTAGTTCTTTGCTGCCAATGACTGGAACGAATTGCAAAAATAACTGAAGTTGGAGACCTATATCTCCCTCACTAACTTAAGCGTCAGCTGTCAGAGCAGCTTACCAATCGCTGTACCCAGCCCATTTGTAAATAGCCCATCCAACCAACTACCTACCTCATCCCCATATTTGTTTTTGTTTTTCTGCTCTTTTGCACACCAGTATTTCTACTTGCACATCCTCATCTGCACATATCACTCCAGTGTAAATTGCTAAATTGTAATTACTTTACCACTATTGGCCTATTTATTGCCTTACCTCTTTACTTCATTTGCACACACTGTATACAGATTTTTCTATTGTGTTATTGACTGTACTTTTATTTATCCCATGTGTAACTGTGTTGTTTTTGTCGCACTACTTTGCTTTCTTGGCCAGGTCGCAGTGGTTAAAAATACAAATACCAAACTTTACCTATCATACTAATTTGAGTCTCCCAGATTTTTATTTGCTCTGTTAGGGCAACCTGCACTCATCGGTAGACCTGTCAGGCTTTCTTTTAAAAAAAAACCACGTTGGTGGAATTTTTACAAGTGTGTGTGTGTGTGTGTGTGTGTGTGTAGTACGTTTTCATAACTCCTAGTACAAAACTCATAACAGATAATCAAAAAATCAGTTGTTTCAAAACTATAAGCACATTTTCAGTTGACTAAGTACAACACAAAATCATAGTCACTTTTTCACCAACCGTAAAAAAAAAAAATCCACCCCAAACCACTAATTCTTATAATTTACAGTGTTAAATAACACGAATATGTGGGAACAATATTTTTTTGTGAACAAATGTTTAATTTTGTCATTATAAAAAGGTTGGTAACTACATGTGAAAATCCTGTTGGAAATCTGTTGCAGCTCAAGTCTACTACAAAACCCACAATGCAATGCGTTCTCTATGAGCTGGCTAGCTAGCAAACATAGCTACACACAATAATACCAAAGTCAATATCAGGATATGAAGTAGTTAGTTTGCTGTAAAATTGCCTAAATCAATTTAGGAGTCTACAGTCTCACCATGTTCAAGCCTGCAGATCATGTGCCGCATAGAATGGAGTCTGATATAGAACCCCTCAGTGGAGAGGTCATAATACCCATAAAACCTAGTGGTCAAACAGGGAAATGGTTCCAGTCGTTTTTTTTCACCATACATTTTTCCCATAGGGGATTTTACAAACACTTAAAATAAGGGCTGTGTTTCGTGTAGGCTTACCCTGGCGTGACGTTTTGATAACCATGTAAATCTCTCGGACATTATTCAAAAATGTATTGAACTTATTAGAAAATGAATTACATTTGTCCACGTTAATCATAAGACATGAACAAAATAGATCAGTGATTCATATTTTCCTGCAACTTTCTAAAACGGCACAGGAATGCCTCAAATGTTATTTGTCACATGTGCCAAAGGTGTAGACCTTACAGTGAAATGCTTACTTACAAGCCCTTAATGCAGTTTAAGAAAAAATAGGTGTTAAGAAAGTATTTACTAAATAAACTGAAGTAAAAATAATAATTTAAGAGTAACAATACAAGGTGATATACTGGAGGTACCGGTACCGAGTCAATGTGCAGGGGCATATGTCTCGTCTATACGTTGTGTAGCCGTTAGCGATAATGCTAATGATAACCGTCTGCTGGTAGGTGGAAAGGCTTTCCCAAAATCCCTTGATTTGACAATTTTAAAATACATAAAGAAACCACACCAGGCAACCAATATCTGTTTCAAAATTGCACAAGATTATATAGACAAAGTCAAAGACCATTAATATCCTCTATTGGTAGGCAAGTGGCTGCAGGGCAAAACAAGTGACATCGGCACTCTGTCATACATACAATGTCCACATATTTAGATGTATACAAAAAAATAAGCTAAATATACACATCTAGCAAATTACTCCACTAGTGCAGAGTAGCTTTACACTTGGCCAGGAGGCTATCTCAACATTAACCAAGCCTTGCTGGAGTGTTTGAACGTAAGACTGGCAGAAATAGTTTTTATCTCAGCTGCGAGTTTGTTCCACTCTACTACTGCCATATGTAAATGTGTTCTGGCCAGTACCGACAGCACAAAATCTTGTGGCGTAGGAATGAGAGAGTTCTTTAGATACTGAGGGACTGTACCATACATGCTTTTATGGGCCAATCCCAGCTGCAGCTGAATGACTCTTTATCAACTGATAGCCACTGTATTTCACAGAGTTGAAAGGCCAACAGGGCTAAGATTCAGAATGACCCTTGACATTTTATTCTGAGCTGTCTGTAGCTTGTTCTTGATGAAGTTAGGGGAGCTACTGTACGAGGTAGTGCATGCATGGGCAGCACTAACGCTGCTGAAAGTGTTTTCAAGGTCCCTTTATCTAGAAATGTGGCTATTCTGAACAGAAATGTCACTTTCTGAATGACCTTGGCAATTACTTTCTGCCCCATGCTCTCCCCTGTCAGAAAACAGTCTCGTTCACAGCCAAAGTATCTAACATAGTTCTTGGTTGTAATCACTGTCACCAACCGTGGCTCTAAAGCCTGGTGATCTACAGTTGAAGTGGGAAGTTTACATACACCTTAGCCAAATACATTTAAACTCAGTTTTTCACAATTCCTGACATTTTATCCTAGTAAAAATGCCCTGTCTTAGGTCAGTTAGGATCACCACTTTATTTTAATAATGTGAAATGTCAGAATAATATAAATATTTATTTCAGTTTTTATTTCTTTCATCACATTCCAGAAGTTTACATACACTCAATTAGTATTTGGTAGCATTGCCTTTAAATTGTTTAACTCGGGTAAAAAAATGTTGGGTAGCCTTCCACAAGCTTCCCACAATAAGTTAGGAGAATTTTGGCCCATTCCTCCTGACAGAGCTGGTGTAATTGAGTCAGGTATGTAGGCCTCCTTGCTCGCACATGCTTTTTCAGTTCTGCCCACAAATTTTCTATGGCAGTGAGGTCAGGGCTTTGTGATGGCCACTCCAATACCTTGACTTTGTTGTCCTTAAGCCATTTTGCCACAACTTTGGAAGTATGCTTGGGGTCATTGTCCATTTGGAAGACCCATTTGAGACCAAGCTTTAACTTCCTGACTGATGTCTTGAGATGTTGTTTCAATATATCCACATAATTGTCCATCCTCATGATGCCATCTATTTTGTGAAGTGCACCAGTCCCTCCTGCAGCAAAGCACCCCCACAACATGATGCTGCCACCCCATGCTTCACGGTTGGGATGGTGTTCTTCAGCTTGCAAGCCTCCCCCTTTTCCCTCCAAATGTAACGATGGTCATTATGGCCAAACAATTAAATTTTTGTTTCATCAGACCAGAGGACATTTCTCCAAAAAGTAAAATCTTTGTCCCCATGTGCAGTTGCAAACCGTAGTCTGGCTTTTTATGGCGGTTTCGTAGCAGTGGCTTCTTCCTTGCTGAGCGGCCTTTCAGGTTATGTCGATATAGGACTCGTTTTACTGTGGATATAGATACTTTTGTACCTGTTTCCTCCAGTATCTTCACAAGGTCCTTTGCTGTTGATCTGGGATTGCACTTTTCGCACCAGAGTACGTTCATCTCCAGGAGACAGAACGCGTCTCCTTTCTAAACAGTACGACGACTGCGTGGTATCATGGTGTTTATACTTGCGTACTATTGTTTGTACAGATGAATGTGGTACCTTCAGGCGTTTGGAAATTGCTCCCAAGGATGAACCAGACTTGTGGATGTCTACAATTGATTTTCTGAGGTCTTGGCTGATTTCTTTTGATTTTCCCATGATGTCAAGCAAAGAGTCACTGAGTTTGAAGGTAAGCCTTGAAATACATCCACAGGTACACCTCCAATTGACTCAAATGATGTCAATTAGCCTATCAGAAGCTTCTAATGCCATGGCATCATTTTCTGGAATTTTCCAAGCTGTTTAAAGGCACAGTCAACTTAGTGTATGTAAACTTCTGACCCACTGAAATTGTGATATAGTGAAATAATCTTTCTCTAAACAATTGTTGGAAAAATTACTTGTGTCATGCACAAAGTAGATGTCCTAACCGACTTGCCAAAACTATAGTTATTTTTTTTTTAACAAGAAAGTTGTGGAGTGGTTGAAAAACTAGTTTTAATGACTCCAACCTAAGTGTATGTAAACTTCCGACTTCAACTGTAAATGGTTAATTTCTCTTAAAAAGTTCTAGCGTTTCTCAAGTCAGCAATTAGCGTTATAAGTGTTAGGTTACACACTTAACAGTAGAGGCCTTCAACCATAAGTAGCATGTACCCCTACTTTGAAAATGGAAATTGCCACTTTCAATATCCAGCCATTCTTTCTGATTGGAGTGGGTTTTTTCATTTGTACCTCTAAAGAAAGATTTAGAATGTTAGAAGTTAAATTTAAAGTTTGTGAAGAAACATGCAGGCTAACATTTGTACACTTTCTCCAGTTGCACTTGGCCAACTTGGAGATTGACACAGCATCTCAAAAAGGACTTGTCCTGGAGAGAAGATTTGATTGATACGAGTAGGAACATACTGCTTAATGGGCTTTCATTACACTGGAACTCTATTCAATTGAATCCATCTTGGATATAAGATTGAGTTCCTACTACACTATCTACAGAGAAAAGCTGAATGAAAAATGTGCTAAAAATACCTAATTCTCTAACAAGGTCTAAGGGAAAGAGGCTATTTACTAATTGAATCCAGTGCCTTGAGATGCAGTTTATTCCTCCTCAAAGTATAATCAGCTGCTTCTCACAGGAAGACACAATTTAGCCACTTTTGGAGACACTTAATGCGTATCATTATGCTGTTGTCGTTGAAGTCCTTAGCTTCATTCAGTTACGTTCATCACAGTGAAAGGCTTCCGGGGCCTTGCACTCCATCTAAGAAAAAAAACAAGGAGAAACACTGTTCTCACTAAAGCCATTTACTGGTATTCAATGTGACTGACTGCTGTAGGCATCAGACCTGGAACATACTGCTATGGTGACCAATGGAAAAGTTGTATAATTGGGAAAAATAGATTCATAAGAACTGTTTCTGGGCAAGACAGTTTGTTCATGGGGCTGGGGCATGTAGGATATGCTGCATGGGAAGAGACGGCTCCTTGGCTTGCCAAATGGGTCAAGAAGATCATCATTTCTAGAGACATTAGTCTTATGTTTTTATTGCATCATTTATTGGACCATTCCAAGTTCTCAGTTTTCTTGTTGACAATATAACAGTTTGAAAATATACAGTTTGAAAAAGTAAAATAGTTCATGTCAGACTGTATTTGGCCTCCCAAACACCAACCAAAGCCACAGAATTCCCCAAAGCCTGGTGTTTTTTATTATTTTTATTATTTTTTTTATTCACTTTGTGACATTTTGAACCCAGTGGGAAGGGAGAGTGAGGGGGGGGGGGGGGGAATGGGAGGTTGAACAAGGAGACCTCAGAAAACAGCATCACCACCGACGTGGCATAATGCCTCATTGTGGGGCTTGAATGTGACTGATTGTGTTTGGATGAGAATCGGGGGGGGGGGGGGGTTTATGGGATGCATGTGACGTTTGAGACCAAAGTTGATAGTTAAAAGATGGGGTTCTAGTCTAGATGCATATTCAAGATTGATAGGCTTCAGCTCTTACAGTAGATATTAATCTAACTTGGGACTGCATTGTGTTTATGTGCATCTCGAAATCCCCTCATTGACATCAATGCACGATTTACGAGACAGTTACGGGTAAGCGTGCAGCCCAAAGTGCCTAGGTAAACATCTGTATAGTTCCAGGTATCAGGGGGTTATTTCCTTAAACTCCCCATGCTCTCGCCTTCATGCTGTGTACACACGTTGTATATCCCTGGCTCTAATTGCATGTTCTGCATGGTGTCATGGGATAGGATGCTTGTACGCCAGGAAAAGGACAGGATCTGTAGTGGATATGTGTTTTGCGTTCCTG
Organism: Salmo salar; assembly: GCF_965601325.2. NCBI lineage: Eukaryota > Metazoa > Chordata > Actinopteri > Salmoniformes > Salmonidae > Salmo > Salmo salar. The sequence goes on from NC_138300.1 coordinate 18,158,148, forward strand.
TGTGTTGGTCTTTTGTTATTGTGTCGCACTGAGGTAGTGACGTAGTGTGTTTGTTCAGCTCCTCTTTTCACTTGTTTTCTACCTGACTTTTTCCTCTGGCCTCACAGGAAGCAGCTTTTTGGCCTTAGCGATGGGCTTCCTGGCAGGAGCGGAGCGGCCCTGAGTTCCTGCTGCGAGACAATAGGTCTCCCCGGGGCTGTTCTCAGACCTGATTCTCTTCAGGAAACTGCAGATTTTATCCCAGCAGCTGAACTGAGCCATACAGAGACAGGGAGTGGGGGAGTGTGGCCCTACCCTATGAGTGTCTCTTTTCTGAATGGGACTTTTCTTATGTTAAGCAGTGTGATGATAAAGATGAGCCTGTGGTTGTGGTGGGGCGGGCTGGAAGGATGAAGGTATAGTCTTGGCCTTGCCCAAGAAGACCCAATCTGGGTTAATATATGTGTGGGCTGAACTGGAGTGACTATCATGTATCTGTTGAGCTAGATGCCTTGCTTTTTCTATTGTCAGCTGGACCTGTTGTAGACCCTCCCCTTCCTTTTGAGGGGAAAAGGGAGGTGGTGGCAGGGAGGAGGTTACTTTTCCAAAACATGGCTCATGCGACGTAGCCAGCAGCCCTCGACCAGAACATTTCCTGTTGAAAAGCAGTGCTGAAAAAGTCGACTTCAGTGTTAGATTTATGGTGAATGCTGGGGAAACGGCTGCCTCATTGATGACTGTAATAGTAGAGAATCGTTATGTAAAAAAATAATAATAATAATAATAATAATAATAATAAAAAAGGTAGACAAATCTTTACAGAAATCCTCAATACCTATTTGAAATATGTGCAGTTAATTGCATTGCTTAGCTTATAGTAACTTGGCCTCAATTTGTAGAGTAATCCAGTGTGTCCGTTAACAGTGGGACAGGTTTACAAAATTAAGACCTAGGCCCGCTATTAGTTGTTCCTCACAATGAAATCGGGGAGGGGACTGTGGATCTGTCGCCCTCTGTACGTTCATCACAAGTGATATCTCAGACAGCACTGGCACGATTTTGATTCAACTTGGGTGGATGATGTGTCTTACCTTAAGGCATTTACAAAATGACACTGATTGGCCCAATGTGGGAGCTGTAGTAATTAACAGAAACGTGTTAGTCACAGACAATATCTCATTTGTCCCAGGGGGTGGGGGGATGGGACATGTTTACTGTTGCCTTGTTTTGACTTACAGCCATAGACATTAGTTTCAGTTGTTTATGGGATCATGATCTACATAAGATCGCTACCACAACACAGAACGTGTGTGTGTGTGTGTGTAACTGGCAATTGTTGTTGTTGTGTGTGCTCACTCCTGCCGGTGTGTGTGACATGGCTGTGGCTCACTGCTGGTGAGGATGGGGGGCGCAGCAGAATGTGGTTTCTCCCCCTGAGTGAGTGTGTGGGTTGCCCTGTAATTTGTTGCCTGTCATCAGGACCTGGAAAAAAACATAATGAACTGGCCTATTTGTGCTGAGTGGGAGCTGGAGGCACTAAGTGAGGAGTAGTGAGGCAGGGAATGGGTGGGATGGGGACTACGTGTTTATGTTACACTCCTCTGATCTGAGGAGCTGGCATCTGGAGCAAATCTGAGGCACTTGGAATTTGGCACGTCCAGTGGGATACTGTATTTCCAGAAGTCCAAGCACAGACAGATTCTTTCTGCAACCTAGAACGGAAACCTTGTCCACAAGAAGTTATACAACAGATATTTTTGAGTAAATATTCCAAAACAAATCAATGTTTTCCAGTTTACTCAGTATAACTAAAGTACTCTTAATAACCACTTGTTCATTATTTTCTTGTTCTTAACTAGTGGCTGTGCAGCCGTAGATTCCGTAGGGATATGTTCGTGTTCAGCTAATCTGCGCATGCACCTTGACTAATTAGACTGAATGTTGTGTTCCCTCCATTGTGCTAGGGCAAGCATTCTATAATTGCACTATTAGTTTGTGTTTCTTACAACTGCAAACCGCTGGTTTGTATTTTCTTAGCAAGTTGTGGCTAAGTCATATTAACCGCTAATCGCTAGTTAGCTGGCTAATGTCAGAGCAAACGTAGCTAGCTATACAGCCTGATACCAGTGATGGCGTAAGCCTAAATGAGCATGTTGTTTGTGCAACAGTATCTTCTAAATCAAAGAGGAATAGGTGAAGCTTGAATATGTTAGCTACATGAAGTAGCTAAGAGAACATTTAATGTAGCCAATGATTATAGGGTCCCCAAGGAAACACAGACCAACCCTTTGGTTCCAACCCTTTGGTTCCAACCCTTTGGTTCCAACCCTTTGGTTCCAACCCTTTGGTTCCAACCCTTTGGTTCCAACCCTTTGGTTCCAACCCTATCACAATAACTTCTCCCTGGCATTTTCATTTTGACACGAGTCATTGTCATGTCAAAAAATACTGTATTCAAATTGCCCACTATTATCTAATAACTATAGAATTAGAATAATCATTCTATTTCTATGATTCCAGCAGTTCATCCAAGTGTTTTGATCTAAATCGCAAGTCAAATCACAATTGCAACATTTGGTTAAGTAAGGCCTACATTTTTTTGCCCATATCGTGCAGCCCTACGTGGCAGTGTGGAAATGATCTCAAACGAGTGCAGGAAATGCATAAATGTAGAAAAGTCTAATTGAACAGTATAAAACAGAATGGAGAGAGACCCATGAAATCACTTAGGATGTGTGTGATGCCACCCTAGGATCACGCACCAATCATAAAGCAAATGTAGAACTTTTATTATTAAAAAAAACATAAAATACCGTCATAAATTTTATAAATACTGTGATATGCTTTTTTTGGGCCATAGCGCCCAGCCCTAGCTATGGCTAGGCCTAGGACTATTTCCAGACCAGTAGTCAAGTTATAGACTATAAGTAGAGCCCAGAGTTGTGCCTGGTCAGGAAAATCTCTTTGCTCTATGGCCCTAGAACCCTGTGTAGGAGGGACAGGGTCTCTCCTCTGGCTGGGGGAATGAAGCAGTGACAGCAGACATGTCCGACTGGCTGAAAATGAACCAGAGTCCCTCAGACCAATCTCCACTTGCTGGCCATTAGCGTGAGACATCGTCTGTGGATGCCATTCTCTTGTGATAAGCTTGCTTTGGTGAGGCGGAGGGCTGGAGGGACTATCCGCCGCAATCATTTTAATCCGACGCCTTACTTTGTGGAATAATAATGTAGACTACGCTGGGCTTTGCTGTCACAGTATCAACATTTTGTGCATAGCTTCTCTTTGAATGGCAATGAGTGATGTCAGAAAATCCTTGTTTTTGGAGATGTTTTTTTAAATTTATCCTACGTAATTACAACTACCTTGTAGCCCTCAAGTATCTGAACATGTCCCAGCCTGGTCCATGCTAGCAGGATGTGAGAGGGAATTGTGTGGTGGAATGTGCTTAAGGCTATATGGAAACAGGTGTGTGGGTGGGTGGGTGGTGCTCTGACCCTTTGTCGATCTCTCTTTCTTAGTCGAGCAGTGTATGGAAATGTGTCCCCACAACTGTGAACTCTGTACGTGTATGTGTGTGTGCCTCTGCGTGCGTGTGTGTTTCTGCTCTGACCCTGACGTCTATCCATCCCCTCTCCCTGTCAGTGGAGCTAAGGAACGGTGACCCAGAACTGGATTGACAGCCAGGAAGACCAACCCAAAGTGAACTCCCTGGCCCAGCGTCAAGACACCTTTATGATTCTTCCACAGACTGTATGCCCGAGGTAACTTAACTTCAATACAACACATTTGTCGATCAGAAATACTACACTAGCAACACTACAACAGTTTTAAAACATGACAGCTGACGTAATGAAAGTTTATTACTAAGAAAACCTGTTTGAACAACGTGTTAATTTAACCGTTGGCAAATTCTGTGATTGCGAGCAATAGTTTGGGTTTCTGATCCTAATGTAATATCTGGCTTGTCTGTATTGGCTTCTGTTCATCGTTTCCTGTTGCTTTTGTTTTTGGGCCACTTAACTTCGCTTTTATCTGTAACGTGTGTAGGGCTTTCAGACATACTGCTTGGAGGTATAGGTGATGTCATGGTTAATCCCCTTCTTGACTTCAACACCTCCGACAAAGAAAAAAAACAAACCCTGGGATTAACCCCTTGTTACCTACAGTGCCTCTTTCTCTCTAATGGAGCATTGGGGAGTGGGTTTCTCAAAGCATTCGTAGCTAAAGCGCAACATTATTTCTCTCCACAACCCAGCTGCACAGCCATGAGAGAGTACCAGTTATAACATCGATGTTTGTCTTGTGGATGTGAATTAGCATCATTCGTAAAAAAATGAGGTGTGACTCTGGGCTCGTGTGAGAATTAACATATTACTTTAGCCGTGACGGCTTTGAAAAACCCACCCCAGACCAATGTAGGGAATTGCCCTTCAACAAGGGGTGGATTCAAGAACATTGCTAAATAGAGTCTCTCGTATAAAGGTCTTCAGGTGTCCTTACAGTAAGAGCTTTATGGGTAGTTTATAAGGTTTTGTCTTCAATGAGAAAGATTTGCTACAGTTAATTTCGCCATCAAGCGAAGAGTGTCAAGCTACGACGTCCTGAATAATGTAATTTTAGGCTACAAGCCTCCTTACTTCTTAACCAAATGTCATGCTCTCTTTACCTCTGGCTAACACATGAAAAATGCATACATGCGTACAGTAGCCGCAGTAAAACACATGCAGTGCACAGGTATCTGAGTCAGTGTTTCCCTTCTCTTATCAGGTTGTGAGTAGACTCTCTGGGGGCTTCTGCTGAAAGGTCTCAGTCCACAACCATGACTCAGTCTGTGCAGGTCAACCCCAAGTTGCCTGGTAAGCATTTCAGTTCCAGCTGGTATTTATCAAGTCATTATGTGGTAACAATGGATAATGTCTGGGACTTGAGATTTGATAACTGTTGTTGTAATGGTTTCCTGTGGACTGCAGATCTGGGCGCACCGTTTCTATTCTCCAGTCAGGAAGAGGCGGATCAACAGGGCTCTTATTCGGTCCAAACTCCGTATGGCTTCCAGCTGGACCTGGACTTCCTCAAGTATGTGGAGGAGATAGAAAGCGGCCACCACGTCCGCCGGGCACCCGTCAACTCCCGCAGGTCATCCCGGGGGGTCAAAGTCTCGCAGCGGAGCCCGAATGTGGGGGGAAGAGCCAGCGGCTGGACCTCAACAGAGTCCCTCTCCTCACCCGCCAGCGAAGATGGTCGTGTGCCCCCTCCTCCACCACCACGGAATCGCATCGGCTCCGCTCCCAGTGAAGGGCAACCCCTGTCCCCGCTGTCTGTCCTTAGCCTCCCCCTCTCTGCTGGCGCCAAAGTGCCACCACCACCTCCGCTACGTAACCCCAGGGTAGAGAGGACCCTCCTGGAGACCAGCCTGCGACTGCAGCAGGAGCAGAGCCACCAGCACCAAAATGGCACCTGTTTCCAGCTCTCTGACCCACCAAAGCAAAACCCCAGGGCTGTGACTACTCATGTTACCCCAGCTAGTGCAGCAGCCACAGTAGATGACCAGCCCTTGCACCTCTTGTCTGCCGCCCCCAGCCTATCTCAGAGTAGCCTGACCAGACCCAGTCCCCACTCATCCGGTAGGAGCACCCCGGCCTCTAGCACCGGAATGGCTACTCTGCCTCCCAACCAGTTGCAGACTGTGAGAGAGCAGATGGCCACTGCCCTGAGGCAACTGAAGGAGATGGAGGAGAGAGTGAAGGGCGTCCCAGTGCTGGAGAGGGAGGTGGCCAACCTACGGGCTGAGAAAGACATGCTCCTACTGGCACTGCAGGAGAAGAAGACCTTGGCGGCCCAACAACAGGCTACAACAGCAGTGAGCAGTACTAACACCACAACGGTGGACGCAGGCACACAGAGTCAGGAACGTCCTCCTTTTTCCCCCAAGAGTCCCAGAAGTCCCGAGAGTCCAAGCAAAATAGGAGACCTCAGAAAGCTGACTGAGAAGTTTGAAGGCAAGACAGGGAAAGATGGAGCACGTTCTGAGAAGGTTCTGGAGAAGGTTGTGGAGAAGAGGTCTGTGGCCGTTGGGGACGACATGTTGCTGGATGCCGGGGTCTTCTACTACAGCCAAGGTGCCAAGGATGCCTCGGAGGGCACGCCTCAGGTGGACGTCTGCGAGAAAGGTGTGGCCACGGAGGCACCGGTCTTCCGCGAGGAGTGGGTGCAGGCTGGAGTGGAGACAGAGGAGGCCTCGGTTTGGGTGATGGAATCCCAGCTGGGGCTGAGCAGTGAGGCCCAGAGGGAGATTGACACCCTACAGGACACCATCAAGTTCCAGCAGGAGTCCATCTTGGCTCTGGAGGGGCGACTCGGCCAGGCTGACGAGGACCTGGCGGTGCTCAAAGCCCAGGAGGATGAGAGGAAATCCAAAGCAACGTCCGAGAAGGCGGTCCTTGCCAAACCAGACTCAGCCCATGCCCAAGTGGGGACCGAAGCCTCTACAACATCCACGCCAGCTTCACAGCATGTCGCAGTCTCCTGTTGTCCTGAGGTGGTTGACGCTTGTGTAGGTGAGGATTTGAGAGCTGGACATTACGACCAGAGCACTCAGACTGACTCTGTGGAGAGCCCTGCAGAAGAGGAACCAACCCCAGTAGCACTGGTCAGCACTGGAAGTCAATGGGAAAATCTGTACGAGGATCAGACTATAGAGCAGAAAGCTCCAGTCACTGCGCTGAAGAAGAGACGGATGACCATTGAGGAGTACAAGGTCACCCCTGGCGAGGAGACGGTCAGTTTAGCTGAAGGAAAGGGAGAGGAAGAGGAGGAAACGGCGCCCAGGACACCCACAACTCCAACAATGGTTGAAAGTGAGTGCCAAGTGTATTTATTCTTATACAATAGTTCTTCCTATTGAAGATGAATGATTCCCCTACACTAATAAAGCAGGTGTAAAAGTAATATACAGTGCCTTCGGAAAGTTTTTAGACCCCTTGACTTTTTCCACATTTTGTTGCGTTACAGCCTTATTCTAAAATGTGTTTAAATTAATACAAATCCTCAGCAATCTACACACAATACCCCATAATGACAAGGTGAAAACAGGTTTTTTGAAATGTTACATAAGTATTAAGACCCTTTGCTATGAGATACGAAATGACACGGGACAAGTCTCTGAATATCCTTGAGTGGCCCAGCCAGAGCCCGGACTTGAACCCGATTGAACATCTCTGGAGAGACCTGAAAATAGCTGTGCAGCAACGCTCCCCATCCAACCTGACGGAGCTTGAGAGGATCTGCAGAGAAGAATGGGAGAAACTCCCCAAATAGATGTGCCAAGCTTGTAGCAAAATACCCAAGAAGACTCGAGGCTGTAATTGCTGCCAAGGGTACTGAGTAAAGGCTCTGAATACTTGTGTAAATGTATAATTTCTGTTTACATTTTTTTATAAATGAGCAAAAAAACTGTTTTTGCTTTGTCATTATGGGCTATTATGTGTAGATTGATGAGGGTAAATTATAATTTTATATATTTTAGAATAAGGCTGTAACCTAACAAAATGTGGAAAAAGTCAAGGGGTCTGAATACTTTCCAAAGGCACTGTTGAATTCAATGTAGTAGCATATTGGTTGGGTCACTCACAGAGTCCGTTGTGGCCACAGGTATGCTGAAGTCCATCATGAAGAAGAAGGATGGGAGTAGTTCCGGTGAATCACGTTGCAGCGGCAAGAAGAGCTTGCAGTTTGTTGGCATTCTCAACGGGGGGTAAGCGGTGCTTTGTCATCATTGAATGAGCAAGAATCTGCACATATTACCATCACACTGATAATACACAGGGCATATTAGAAGAAAAGGATGACCAATGTTAACTAGCTAGACATGTACTTCTGTTCAGGTATGAGTCGACATCTAGTGAAGAGGAGGAAGAGGGGAGTTCCTCGGGCGGCAGTGAAGTGGATGATTGCTCGGACAGTAGTGATGGAGAGGCAGCTCTGGAGGAGACCTCCGATGAAGAGAGGAACATTAATATGGATGACACCGATAGTGATGATATGGCCTTAGCAGCAGGGACTGGAGCCACTGAGGACAGTCCAGATGCAGTAAAAGAGAAGTATGCTTGATTACAACTACAGCTCATAGAACTGTCATTGTTGGCAGATAACACGTTTTCAGAATTTGTTGAAAGTTTGCTTTCCTTGAAAGAAGTCTGTTGGTAGTCAAATTTGAATCTTCTATTTTGGTTTGTAGCCTTTAGGTGCCCTGAATTTGCTAAAGTTAGCATAAATACTAAGGGTGTAATGGTAGCAAATCAGGTCTTAATTAGCATATCAAACCGTTCAATTACCACAGCCAAAGTTATTTTGCAACATTATCATCTGTGAAGCTATGCATGTGTATATTATTGACATGGAATTATAGCCAAGATGTTTACAAAAATGAGTTGAGTACGTTATATAGGAGCCTCATCTTACATCTCACAAGTGTTAGATCCCAGTCGGTCACTACCATAGATAACTTCCATGTCTAATTGCAGTAATCCCTTGTCCTAGATTTGAGCTGAGTGCAAAAATGCATGAGGCTTCTCTCATTCTGAAGAACCACCTGAATGATGATGTCAAAACACTGAAGAGTAAAGAAGTGGTATGTTTCAGCATGCCTCTTTAATTCCTCTGTTTTATTATATCCTGGAAATCTTGAATTTCCTTTTCAAAATTAGCTCATACCTGATTTTTGGAAACAAATACCATGTTTGTTTTTTCCAATCCACACATAATCCCTCAAGTGTATTTTGAAGTTCCAGAACTTGAAGAAGTGGTTTCACGGACATAGTCTCCTTAGTCTAATTCATGCCACACTAAAAACGATTATAAACATTTAATACATCACCAAGACCTCTGCATGGTTATAAAATGTCTTCCTGGTGTTCCAAGTGTTTATAATCATATTAGTATGATAACCTTTATGTAGCTGTATTCCATCAGTGATCTTATCCCACATCCTCCCTCCATGCCCCTTGTCTTGTACTGTAGCTCTCCAGCACTCATACTGTGCAGCTGGAATGGTTCCGCATCTCTAGTGCAAAGATGGCCCAGCCGCCCCGTGTCTCAGACTACCTGATGGCCTTCACTGAGGTCTCCTCTGCCCTGCTGGCCCACGTCATCAACATGACCGATGGCAATGGTAACACGGCCTTGCACTACAGCGTCTCCCACTCCAATTTCACAGTGGTTGGGCTACTGCTGGACACAGGTTAGTTGGCGTGAGGAGTGTTCACTTATCTCTGGAAAGTTGTGTTAGGGTCAGGGCTTATGACCTTAGTGAAGAGATTCTGATGATCATAATGAATCTTCAGAAGTTTGGTATTCATAGTTTAACTACAGGCATAAAATCACATTAGTTATGCCATTTATTTATCGTCAGGAAGTTTCCATGCCCCGGGGTTTCACCATGGGGTGGGTGTGCTCTGTGCAGGCATGTGTTGTGTAGATAAGCAGAACAAGGCAGGCTACACTGCTATCATGCTGGCGGCCCTCTCATCTGTGAAGGAGGAGGATGACATGGTGGTGGTCAGGAAGCTCTTCAGTCAGGGCAACGTCAACGCCAAGGCCAGCCAGGTAAGTCCTTCTCAAATCACTTCAAATCCAGTCTATCCCCCTCAGTCAATGCTGCTTGTGTGTGCTCGCTAACACTATGCTAACTGGGCTACGTTGTGTTTAGGCTGGCCAGACAGCGCTGATGTTAGCCGTTAGCCATGGACGGCAGGAGATGGTGCGGGCGCTACTGGACTGCGGGGCTGAAGTGAACGTGAAGGATGACGAGGGCTCCACGGCGCTCATGTGCGCCAGTGAGCACGGCCGCGCCGAGATTGTCTCGTTGCTCCTGGATCAGCCGGGCTGTGACATCTCCATCGTGGACAATGTGAGTTCCTTTGCTGTCTGTCGGCTGTTTGCCCTGTACACTCGGTGTGTCTTTACATGCTTACCTGGCTTCCTCTTTCTGTCCACTTTCCTCATCTTCTACCTCTTTTCCATTTCACGCTGAACTGAAAGAACTAATCAAATGTATTTATAAAGCCCTTCTTACATCAGTTGATATCTCAAAGTGCTGTACAGAAACCCAGCCTAAAACCCCAAACATCATGCAATGCAGGTGTAGAAGCACGGTGGCTAGGAAAAACTCCCTAGAAAGGCCAGAACCTAGGAAGAAACCTAGAGAGGAACCAGGCTATGAGGGGGGGCCAGTCCTCTTCTGGCTGTGCCCGGGGCAGGTCAAAGCAAGTACTGATAGGCTTTTGCCATATTGTTTTATATGTCCTGTCTTAACATCAGTGCTGCAGATGCAGGGGAGGAAGCCACTAGATTATTGCGACACAGCCAAGAAGTGAATACAAAAACATATTACATTTATTTTATAAATCCTTGTTTGTTTCTTTTTTTTAATGAATGCTAATTTTAAAATTGGCAATAAGACAATCTTTTTATAATCTGTACACCAGTGTTTTTCTACAGTATGACTTTTTACAGTGGATTTTTCTCAGACTAGTTTGAACCTCCAGTCCAGACTGATATATCTAAGAGAGCACATCTGGGGCAAAATTAGTTAGGCATGCAGCACATGGATTGAGTTTCAGTAAGATACAGCTAGACTGAGAGGGGCTGGGAAAGTATTTAGGAACATGTTTTTTTCAGCCTTGTGACAATTGGATACAGCTAATTCTTCAGGACTCTGAGGCAGACAGAGATGTGGGTTAACCCTTTGCTGGTTTGAATACCTAGACCAGGGGTGGGCAACCTTAAGGGCCACTGTGGGTGCAGGGTTTGATTTCAGCCAACCCAGAACAAAACCAATTAATCTACCCGATTTTTAAATCAATCAAAATGTTGATAAACTACGATTAGTTAGTGTGTTGCTTGGCTGCCTGGAAGAAAAGCCTGTACCCACACCGGCCCTTGCAGTGTAAGATAGCCCACGCCTCACCTTGACTGTATACAGTAAAGAAACAGTTCTATATTGTAGCTTCTTATTCTTTCTAAACTGTGATGAGGCTGTGAATGGGCGGGAATCTTATCTGTGTCCCACCTCAGAGGGTTTATAGCAAACGCCTGCTGTCCCTTTTGTCTTTCTCCCTCTCTAGGACGGCAGTAATGCTCTTTCCATCGCCCTGGAGGCCTCTCACAATGACACAGCTGTGCTGCTCTACGCCCACATGAACTACACCAAAGCCCAGGCAGCTGTGAGTTCCCCAGACGCTGGTTTTGAGGCCGAGGGACCTGCCTGGTTTTTATATGACAAACAGCCAGTTCGGCCTTGAATCCAGTATAGGTCACACTCACAACATATCCGTATCATGCGCAATTTCAAGTGTGTAATATTAGCGCCTCGGCTACACTCCAGTGTTTGGGTGTGGTATGTTGGCCTAGTTGAAAGATCTTGTCTTGGCATGTGTAGCAGTAGTGACCCCTAGAGCATATTCTTTATAGCTCTATGTATTTTTACTGTATATTTTAGTTTTTGCCCTGTTTTACTACTATCACTCTGAAAACATTTGGTATATTTCTTTCAGGGGACAAACAAGTCTCGAAGCCCCACTTGTCCTCAAAAGACATGGCCTGCTGCGGAGTGATGGGCCACCAAGATGGAAAAACAAACATTACTGGACATAAGCGTTGAAAAAGCTCCACTGGAATACTGCCGCTGTCTACATAAATATATGTATTTATATCATGGCATACGTTATTCATTTGTATTGTTAATATAAGATTGTTATTTTTCCATAAATGTCATTATTATATACGATACTAATCTGCATTTGCAACATTTCTAAGTCAAGGTCTGCAGCATTTAGTTTTCTATGATACAAAAAAAAAAGCAGACCTCACATTTATTTGCACTCATTTACTGTGTTGAGTTTTAGTTCCCCTCCCTCTCTAACTACCTTCTCAATCTTCATGCCAACGTCGTTCAAGTCTGCACTAACTGTCTATGCCTTGTATATTCATGTATTGATTTTCATGTAAAAAATAAACATATATTTACATAACATGTGACACTGTACTAAGCAGAAGAGGTCCAGATGACTTTAAAAAAAAAAAAAAAAGTTTTACGTTTCAGCGTATATTTTTCTGTCAAACATGATCAAGCTATAAAGGTGAGCTTGTGTTTGAATAGTATTTCAAGCAATAACCATCCTGTCAGACATTATCAAGCCAACTTTTAATGCAAATTAATCTAATAAGATGACATATTGTTTAATAGGTAACCGGTAGCACACAGAGATAATACAATGTGTATGTAACTTGTTAGCAGTATAGCTCTATGGTAGCACATTCTGATTTCACATGAGAAACACTCTTTTCATGCCACTTCACACAGCTACGACCGGAAGTTACTTTTTCTTAGCAGGTTAGGAGACTGAGGTTTATTGTTAGCGGAAATGCTCCCCTAGCCTGCTACGAAAATTACTTCCGGTAATATCTGTATCTGTGGCATGAAAAGAGGTGTCCCGATTTCACAAACCGGTACTTGATGTATCACTCCAGAACGGTAGGTGTCAGTAATCTAACATGGACTGCCTGTCGTGAAAAGGAAAATAAGTATTCTGCCCTTGACAACAACAATGGCGACTGCTACAAAAATTATCCAAAGGCTCAGAAATCTTTTATCCGGGGTAAGCCATATATCTTCACATTGTGTATTTGGTGCAATTTGTTATTAATGTAACGTTACCTAACTTATTTCTAGGTCCCTAACGTTACACGTTTGAAGAGTTTATTAAAGCCTGTCGAACTTGCTAAGGAAACAGCTAACGTTATCTAGCTTGGCTAACGAACATTGCATGTTAGCAATATAAGACTCTTTGAAAAGCAAGTTGTTACTTTTAATTCACCTGATCAAATGTACACAGCATGATCTGCAAGCAAAGCTCCAGTTGCGTTACGGTGAGATTGCAAAGAGGTAAGTGGCAAGTCATTCATGTTTGCTAACTAAGAATCCATTTAGGCAGGACGTTTTCTGCAGGTTTTGCATGACAAGTACGGATGGTGTTTGCACTGTACTGTTTGTACTCTATATATAGAAGGATTAGGCCTACACTTTGTAAATGCCACACAATCTTAGTTTCAATCTTTTGTGCAGGACCCAACCACCCCCCAAACTTCCAGTTGGTCCCAGTCACAAGTTTGCCTTCAATTACTATAATGGCAGAGATGGGCGTAGAGAGTCTGCACCAGCCACCGTCGTGATGTCCAGTCAGAAGGCCCTCGCTGCTGGGTGAGTGGGACATAAAGTCTGACAGTCTATGGCTTAAAGGCTGAGTGGGACAAAGGCTATGGCACTGCGTTAAGTTTTGGGATTCCATCCTCTAGGTGGAGGTTGAGAGTGTATATGACTGCTTTACTGTTTGTCCTCAGGTGGCTGCCCTTGCCCTTAGTCTGCCTTCTGTCCCTCCTATTGCCATGGGTACACCTTCCTGAAAACAACACCTTCCTGCCAGTTCATGTTCTTAGACACACTCCAGTCTCTTTTTCATTTGATTTACTTAACAAAAGGCACATCTCAATAGGTGGTCCAGGTATGACAAGGGGCCTTTCCTCTATTGTTCCCACAAGCAAGTGGGGAGGCAGATGAGACCAACTCCTTGAAACTTCAAGAGTTGGCCATTCTAGTTGTGTCAACAAAATAAACTTTTCTCAAAAAAATGTTACGCTAAAATGTTGAGTAATGCCGGGCATACACAATACGATTTTGCCACGAATTCGCCAAGTTTTTGCTGTCACAAACATATTTTTGGGGTGAAATCCTATGAACTTGGGCTAGGATCAGTACATTGGGACTTATGTAGTTTGAGCGGGTCAAGGACGCACTGATGATGGCTGTTATCAAGTCGCATGTCTTGATAATTTTGTGAAATTTTGATTGTGCATGTTGTAGTATGAGCAGTGCTACGACGCGATTGGGCAAGGACTACTGCCAATAGTCATTGAGCACTCAGCATATGAGACCAAAACAATATTGGCGAAGCGGAAAGCAGCAACAACAACAAGCACCATGTGGACCGAGGTGATGGTAGACACATTAGTGGAGCAGTGGAGAGAACCCAGTTGCCTTTTCAATATTCAAAGTGTTATATTACCTCCAATTCCCTCTGTAGAATAGAAAGTTAATATTGTCCACATCTGCCCAACAAATTTGCAGGTCCATATTCTGCCCGTCCGTCTCTTTTTTTGATGTTTCTGCACATAAATAATGTGCACACTAATTAAGCAGCTCGCTGTTTGATTGTCAGCATTTCTTCCCCCTATGACAACAGAGAAACGCAGGGCAGGATCAACTAGGGAATCGTCTTGTAATGTGAGCACCTACATCCTGGGGTTGAGGATGGACGGAATGAAAGATTTGGGACAAGGAAATCTGGAAATGTGAGCATGTCCAAGTTGTTAAAGGGATAATCCACCCCCAGAAATAGAAATCATCAATTTGGTGAAAGCCTATGTTCCATCTGTGAGTAAAATAGAAGTTAAATCATGGTGACTTTTTTTAAGTGGTCCGTCTGAAATCAGGTCATCGTGTAGGAACGCGTCATAGCTATTGTGTTATACCCTATCACATTTCATAACGCTTTTAAACCAATGACTTGCACTCCAAATCATCAAATCAGCCAATAGAAGGTATGGGCATACATCCGTCTATATATTCGTGACAAAGTACATATTTTTGTCCAAATGTTCTAAAAGTACACAGTCAGATCCTTCAAACGCCTCTCGTCGCCTTGCTAGCAGACTCGCAGGCTCATTGCCATAGCAACCACACTGACTCAAAGTTTTGAGCTAGAAATGCGATCTCTACCAACTTCAACTTGGTGTAACTCCGAAATTGATAGTGCAGTTTGAGGGATTTTACACCTAGCTGCCTACTTCACATGCTGATATTGACTTCGGTTTTAGTTTGTGTAGAGCCCTGCACGGGCATGATTTTTTTTTTTCCCAAGCCCTACCCGTGCCGATTGCTTCTGCCAAATTTAAGGCCTGGTCCTGCCAGAAACCTGAAATCAGAAATAACATTACTATATCCTTTAGCACACGGGAAACTTGAGCGTGAACAAACCCAGCAGCGTTGCAGTTCTTGACTCAAAATGGTGCGTGTGCCACCTACTACCATACCCCGTTGAAAGGCACTAAAATCTTGTCTTCACCATTCACCCTCTGAATGGCACACATACACAATCCATGTCTGAATTGTCTCTATGCTTAAAAATCCTTCTTTAACCGGTCTTCTCCCCTTCATCTACATTGATTGAAGTGGATTTAACACGTGACCTCAATAAGGGATCATAGCTGTCATCTGGATTCACCTGGTCAGTCTGTCATGGAAAGAGCAGGTGTTCTATAGTTTTGTACACTCTGTGTATATTTGGAGTATAGTGAATATTTTTGATAGTGTAATAGAATATCGGTGTACATTTGATTTAGCTAAAGAATTTACTCTGTACTGTATTTTACCATCTTTTCTTACTTGTTTGAATTTTTTTTTACAATACTTATACATACAAACGCCCAGACCCACCTGCCCACACCCACATCTTCAGCGCTCCTATCACTCTCCACCACATGGCGTCAAACTGCACCATTTTGTTTCTCTCCGTCGCCAACGCAGATTTGACATTTAGATAATAAAGCATCTGACCTTTCCCATTGCGTTAACGACAGAGGATTGGTTGATTTCCAGTTAAGTATACGATTTTAACATGATTGACGAGAAAAGTATCATCCATCCCATCAGGTATCTCACTGCACCCTCATATGTCATGTCTTTAAATATGCGGAGTAGAGAGACGGATTAAAAGTACATTTACATTGTAATACTTCTGACAGCAAACATTCTAACCCCGCCCATAATTTTTGGACTTTATAGCACTCTCCAAAGCCCTAGATTGAGTCATTGTTCATTTTACACTTAGGACATGACTCTGCCATCCCTCCATTTGGGTCAATCAGTTATTTTTAAGTCTTGATTCCAGTAGTTTCTATTTTTTTCTTAAGAGATTGTCAGTTGGATAGGCTCTCTGGATGGTTTTGTACATCTTACCTATCATATGAATATCCTTTTCTGAGGAAACCCTATTTGAGTCAAAATTACTCTGATGTCCAAAAGATTTCAAATAAAAAAAAATGTGTTATGGAACTTTTAAGTTGCATGTATTTGAAAATACTGTATCTACATTGGTCAGTCCCAAATTGCTTTTTAATTCTGTAATAGAAATGTATTTCCTATTACCACATTTACGGTTTCTATGCCTTTAGTTTTCCATGTAGACAAATTTATGAAATTAATTCTGAAATCCTATCCAAGGATTGTTCCATAAGTTTGTATTTTTAAGGAGTGATATTGGTTCTTGTAGAATACATTTCATTTTCTTCTGTATGTTATAGTTAATGCTCTTAGCTTTATCCTTAAATAGATTTGTTAAAAGATTCTGTGGATGAGCATGCACATCTTAAATGTGTACCCATTATTCTTTACAACATTTAACTAACTATATGTAGCAAGTAAACTTCTTGGGTAGTGAGTTGATACAATTCCAAGTCTGGAAGATTAAAACCACCCTCTGACTTAGGAAGATGTTACACTTTCCTTTTTATTCAGAGTTTTATTTGCCCATATGTCTTATGACAGAGTATACATTTTTAAAGGATGTATTTGGTGGGGGTAATTGGTATTACTGAGAATTAATATAATAACTTTAGGAGCCATGCCATTTCTGAAGAGGTTTATTCTACCTGTAAGATTGTTCCATTTAATTAGATCTGTTTTCATATTGTTCCCTAATGGGATAAAGTTATCCTTTATATATTTGTTTGCTGTCCCTTATTAAGCATCCTAAGTATTTTGTGGTCCACTTAAAGGATTGCTGTAGATCATGACTTATTCATTATTTTTCCTATTGCCATTATTTCAGGGGTTTTCCACATACATTTTATATTATAGTATTCAGATTTATTTTTAATTTTTATTTTTTTTGCAATTTCATCAGATGATGTATTTGTATATTTTTGCTTTAGGACGTTTTTAAATAATCATTTTTTATTAAAAAAATATTATTTCAGCTGGGAAGTTGAAAGCTTCCACAGTTTTGAATAGAAAAGTCCATTCAAGACGGTCAAATCTTTTCGGCATCAACAGCCATTATTGATATTTGTTTTTAGCGTATTCTATTAACTCAACTGAAACATTCTTGGATTTGTTTGTGTCTTAAAAAATATATTAAACTGTATGTATCAAGTCTGGTAAGAATTTTGCCATTCTATTGCTTATGAGCTATTATTTTGTCCCAATTTATTCAACATATTGGACTGTAATCAGCAGGGGACTCCAGATTTTCCAGGTTTTTAAATAACTGTTTTGATACATGGAATTAGGAAGCATTGAGTGACATTTGTTGTCATTTGTGTAAATGGGGGCATTACCTTGTCCCAAAATGTTAAATAGAATTCTATGGGAAAGCCTTCCATTCCTGGTGCTTTCTCCACGCGAATGTTTTAAGTGTCTTGGTATTTATTTTTGGGTGTTGTTATTATTTAAAAAATGTTGTCTGCTG
Source organism: Salmo salar (assembly GCF_965601325.2). Taxonomy (NCBI): domain Eukaryota; kingdom Metazoa; phylum Chordata; class Actinopteri; order Salmoniformes; family Salmonidae; genus Salmo; species Salmo salar. Next base: position 18,175,712 of record NC_138300.1, read on the forward strand.
ATAATTGCTTTAGGGTGTTTGAGTCCAAGAGGGCTGTAGGATCAGTCCAGCTGTTTAACTCTGATTTATATAATTTTCATAAATGCTTTTAAAATTGTAATTAATTGCATTGCTTCTAATTAACGCATTTGTATATATATTTTTTTTTAACTGGTTTGGCGTGTATTTGTTTTGTGAGGGCTGCAAGATATTTATTTTACCATCTTCTAAATAATGTACCAACATAGTTATTAACTTATGCTTTCATTTTCTTACAGCCAAGCTCTGGAGGTGCCAGCAAAGCGTCCTGTCACACCTGGTAATGTTCCCAGGGAGCTAACGCTGTCTACAGATCAGCCATACCTCTGAACAACATCAACAAATCATTTTTCTCCTGACTTACTTTAGGCCTGACAGCAGAGCACAATGTTGCTCTCCCTATTGTCCAAAACTTGTAAAATATCTAAGTGTTAATAAATTATCTAATATTTGAAGAAATGTTTTGTGGTTACCAATTATTCATGTTATTAGCATATTTTGTTTGCCAGTCAATCATAGTTTTGGGTACCTGATTAATATCCCCAAAGTAGTTCATCAACCAAGCCGCACTGCAAGGAGGCATGAGGACTGCAGATGTGGCCAGGGCAATAAATTGCAATGTCCGTACTGTGAGACGCTTAAGAAAGCGCTACAGGGAGACAGGACGGACAGCTGATCGTCCTCGCAGTGGCAGACCACGTGTAACAACACCTGCACAGGATCGGTATATCCGAACATCACACCTGCGGGACAGGTACAGGATGGCAACAACAACTGCCTGAGTTACACCAGGAACTCACAATCCCTCTATCAGTGCTCAGACTGTCCGCAATAGGCTGAGAGAGCCTGGACTGAGGGCTTGTAGGCCTGTTGTAAGGCAGGTCCACACCAGACATCACCGGCAACAACGTTGCCTATGGGCACAAACCCACTGTCGCTGGACCAGACAGGACTGGCAAAAAGTGCTCTTCACTGACGAGTCACGGTTTTGTCTCACCAGGGGTGATGGTCGGATTCACGTTTATCGTCGAAGGAATGAGCATTGCACAGAGGCCTGTACTCTGGAGCGGGATCGATTTGGAGGTGGAGGGTCCGTCATGGTCTGGGGCAGTGTGTCACAGCATCATCGGACTGAGCTTGTTGTCATTGCAGGCAATCTCAACGCTGTGCGTAACAGGGAAGACAAAACATTTTTTTTTACTGAGTTATGGTTCATATAAGGAAATCAGTCAATTTAAAGAAATTCGTTAGGCCCTTATCTATGGATTTCACATGACTGCAAAGGGGCACAGCCATGGGTGGGCCTGAGAAGGCATAGACCCACCCACTGGAGAGCCAGGCCCAGCCAATCAGAATGAGGATTTTCCCACAAAAGGGCTTTATTACAGACAAATACTCCTCAGTTTCATCAGCTGTCCGGGAGGCTGGTCTCAGATGATCCCGCAGGTGAAGAAGCCAGATGTGGAGTTCCCGGGCTGGCGTGGTTACGCTTGGCCTACGGTTGTGAGGCTGGTTTAACGTACTGCCAAATTCTCTAAAACAACGTTTCTTGATATGCCACACCTGTCAGGTGGATGGATTATCTTGGTAAAGTAGAAATGCTCACTAACAGGGATGTAAACAAATGTGTGCACAACATTTGACAGAAATAAGCTTTTTGTGCATATGGAACATTTCTGGGATCTTTTATTTAATCTCATGAAACATGGGACCAACAGTTTACATGTTGCATTTATATTTTTGTTAATTGTAAGAACTCAAGAAATCTGTCATTTCTCAATAAAAAAAATTGCATAAAAATTAGACATCTCTCGGATTGGGTTGGTGGATCGCAACTTTTAAGGTGCATACACTTCTACCTACTTTACTGGAGTGTGAGGCCAGTCATGGCCTAACTACAATAAATTATCTTCATTAGTCCTGTTCCTCTAAGAATATGAAATAGAGCCCTAGACACCACTTCCCTCCCTTTTCCTCCCCCACTACACCACCCAAACCCCAACCCCGTCCAGCCTCTCTAACCCTTTCACACAATCTCTCCCTATCTACGCCATACAGTTCACAAAATATCAACACATGCTCCACCATTTCCTCCATTAAATACTCATCACACAGACCTGTTTCATGTCTCCCTGTCATCCACGACGTGGCATTCAACCACCTTCTGCTTGATTGTCCACCCATACGCCCTTTGCTTACCCCCTCCTCGCTCCCAGCCTCCCCCAGTTGCCGTGACCACAGGAGGTCCTTCTGAACTCCCTTTTAACCTCGCCCAGTACGCTATTGCAAGTTTGTCCCGCCTTGTCCTCAGTGGCAGTTCCACTCTATCCACCTGCAATGCCTCAACAGGTGTCATCCTGAAGGCACCCACACACAATCTCAGGGCCCTTGACTGTATTCACTTCAGGCACTGTAGTGCAGTTTTGGCTGCCGATCTACATATAAAGCTCCCATAATCCAAAAATGTCCTGATCAATGCCTGGTACATACAGTATACAACGTTTGTCTATCCGACCCCCAATCACATCTTGCCACTGCCCTCATGAGGGTCAGCACCTTCCTACACTTAATTTCAATATACTCAACATGTCTCTTCCACATAAGCCTCTCATCAAACCACATACTTTTTTTTGTTCTTAACTGACTTAACTGACTTAAATAAAGGTTAATAAAAATACAAAATAAATACAAAATAATAATATTTCAACTCATGAACTCACTAAATATTTAAACTCACTACCTATATCCTGACAGTATTTGAAGCCTAACATCTTTAACCTTCCTCCTAGAAAACACCATGAAGCAGGACAGACATCCTAAACCCCCATGTTAGAGACCAATCTTCCACAACTCCCAGAGCTTCTTGCATCTTCATCACACATTTCATATTCCCACCTCTCTTCCATACAGCCTCATCATCGTCATACAAGGCCACACACACTCCCTGTCCCACCTCCTTAAATACTGCATATCATCAGGGTGAACAATACGGACTAACCACACTTCCCTGAGGAGTAGCATTGTCCACTTCAAACTGCTTTGATAATTCTGACCTCACCCTTATTATTCGATCTAACAAGAAGTCCATGATCCAGATATACAGACATCCCCCAATGCCCAATGCACTCAACTTGATCAACAACCCTTCCCTCCATATGATATAGTTAAGCTTTCTCAATGTCAAAATACACAACACTCGTCACATATTTTATTGTCAGGGCCCAGTACCTCCCCAGATTTCATTATGGGCATTAAAATCACCACACCATATTACCTTCTTACCCCTACACATCCTATCAAGATTTGCAGGGGTTATAGAAATGAACTAATACAATGTTACCCCTGTTCCTACATATTTCTATTCCCACACATTCCAATTCCTGTATCTCCAATACTCTGTTCGCCATTCCCCCTTTAACGAACGTAGCACAATCCCCACCCGAACCCTCCATTCTATCACACCGTACAGAATTGAAACCTGCAATCAAGTCCAGTTGAGGTTTGAGCCATGTCTCTTAGACACACACTACACCTGGCACTACATCCATGTCATATACAAACTTCTTCAACTCCTGCCTGTTAGCTATTAAGCCTCTAGTGTTCCATTGAAGGACGGCAACAACAAAAAACATACTAAATATGATGTTCCAATACTTCCTTGAAGAATCCCTACTGTTGACCGACCAATCACCAACGAAGGGGCATAGACTTCGGTTCCGAATTTCGGCTTGCCTCACAAAAACATAATGTGTGCCCGACCAGCCGGAAAACCCCTCACCGGAGTCTTAAACGAACAAAAAACGCCACATAATGTCATAATATAAAATGTATGGACAAACTCTGTCAAACTGTTTAGGCTGGAAGTATGCGGACCCTTTAGACAGAGAAAAGATGCCCAACGCGGCTGGAATATCTGTCTCCCCCCAGAAGGTGGCGTTTTTTTGTTGTTATTTCGCGCACCAAGCAAGGCGTTTTTGTATGGAGGTCAATGAGAGAGTGTCGAATTTGGTCAACAAAATAATAAATGACTTATTTGCTATGTGATGTTTATTTGATTTAATAGAAGTTTCGTAATGCTTAAGTTGTCACTAGTGTACTGATATAATTAGGACACATGACATCCCGGCAACTTTGAGAAAACAGTTTTTGTATCGGAGTTGTCCCGAGATGGCTATGCATATTCATACCCTTAGGCTAGTAGCATAGCATCTCTCTCCATTGAATACAGCTGTTTACGTCAACAACCCTGATCGAATATTCAAAATAAGATTACAATAATTACATGTATCCACCAATCCCAGTGTTGGAAAAAGTACCCAATTTGAGTAAAAGTATTTCTGTTTTTTCAAGCCAATGTCATTTAATGTCGTATGCAAGCACACTCGTTCAGTTCGCGTAGCCGAGTTCGACCAGGCGCCATCCGAACCGAAGCATGCGAAAGCCTTAACCATAGTACACCACATTCACTGGGGGTAGAGAATAATCAACAGTGTTGCTGTGGACACTGGATAATCTGACTAACACACACACACCTGTTTGACCTCGCTGTGATACTGTAGGCATATTTCTTACTTTTCTGAGTCAAATAACCAATACGTGTTACCATGCTTGTTACAAGTTAGTGTCAGCATCACAACACACGATATTTCAGCCTGCACAAACCCCGTAATAGGTGTTAGCCAATTGAAAACCGACCACCTCATTGACACATCTGCAATAAATATCTGGAGTCTGATGCCCAGGCCTAATGGCACAATTCACATAAAAAAATACTTTAAATTGTTCAATCATTTAACAATGCATTTGACAATGGGTCAATTACTTTAACCATCAATGAAACATGTTTATACACATTAATAAGCAGTTATGGTCAAAATTATGAGAGTCATTCGTGCTTTTGAAATTGTAAGCCTATTAAGCTTGGTTGAATAATGGTTGATAAATGCACTTAAAATGGTCATAAGACAAACTCTTCCATCATGTAACCTTGCAAGGCTTTCACTGTTGAGGAACATTCTCACTTTTAGATGGGATGCTTTGGTGCAATTATTTATTTATCCAAGGAATTAAGGCATCATGTCAAGATCTCCCCATCTACACAATATGCTCAAAATAACGATGACGTGCAAAATCCATAAAAGACTGCCTTGAAAGAAACAAAGTGTTGTAGGTCAAAGACGTCAGCATAGGATAGAGAAAGTACGATTTACATACAATTGTTTTTCTTTTTTGGAATCATGAATTCTGCTGGATGATTTAGCATAGGTAGTTAGCTAGCCTAGTGTTGGTTAGCTAGCTAACTGCAGCTAGCTAGCAAACGTTAGCTGGTGTTTTTGTTGGGCCTACCAACTAGGCTAGCTACCTAGCTAGTTACCATCTACATAATAGGCTTTCCATGCAATATTAATTTTTGGGGAATAGTTAGCTAGCTAGCTATTTGTCTAACCTTAACTAGCTAGCTAGCTACCTAAAGCTGGCAAATGATGAGCTAGTCTATAGGGAGGAGGTCAGAGACCTGGTCGTGTGGTGCCAGGACAACAACCTCTCCTTCAACGTGATCAAGACAAAATAGATGATTGTGGACTATAGGAAAAGGAGGACCGAGTGTAAGCTTCCGTAGCTTCCGTCCTTCTCCTCGCCCCAACCTGGGCTTGAACCAGGGACCATCTGCACACTGACAAGAGTCACCCTCGAAGCATCGTTACCCATCGCGCCACAAAATCCACTGATTTTATAGAGTAAGGGGAACAACTACTTCAGGTCTCAGAGCGAGTGACGTCACCCGATTGATCCGCTATTAGCGCGCACCACCGCTAACTAACTAGCCATTTCACATCGGTTACACGAGCATGCCTCCATTCTCATCGACGGGGCTGTAGTGGAACAGGTTGGAGAGCTTCAAGTTCCTTGGTGTCCACATCACCAACAAACTATCATTTATTTTTTTATTTAACCTTTATTTAACCAGGTAAGCCAGTTGAGAACAAGTTCTTATTTACAACTGCGACCTGGCCAAGATAAAGCAAAGCAGTGCGACACAAACAACAACACAGAGTTACACATGGAATAAACAAACGTACAGTCAATAACACAATAGAAAAGTCTATATACAGTGTGTGCATATGAAGTAAGATTAGGGAGGTAAGGCAATAAATAGGCCGTAGTGGCAAAATAATTACAATTTAGCAAATAAACACTGGAGTGATAGATGTGCAGAAGATGAATGTGCAAGTAGAGATACTGGGGTGCAAAGGAGCAAAAAAATATAAATAAAATAAATAACAATATGGGGATGAGGTAGTTGGATGGGCTATTTACAGATGGGCTATGTACAGGTGCAATGATCAGTAAGCTGCTCTGATAGCTGATGCTTAAAGTTAGTGAGGGAGTTATGAGTCTCCCGCTTCAGTGATTTCTTTCAATTTGTTCCAGTCATTGTCAGCAGAGAACTGGAAGGAAAGGTGGCCAAAGGAGGAATTGGCTTTGGGGGTGACCAGTGAAATATACCTGCTGGAGCGGGTGCTACGGGTGGGTGCTGCTATGGTGACCAGTGAGCTGAGATAAGGCGGGGCTTTACCTGGCAAAGACTTATAGATGTCCTGGAGCCAGTGGGTTTGGCGACGAATATGAAGCGAGGGCCAGCCAATGAGAGCATACAGGTCGCAGTGGTGGGTAGTATATGGGGCTTTGGTGACGAAACGTATGGCACTGTGATAGACTGCATCCAATTTTCTGAGTAGAGTGTTGGAGGCTATTTTGTAAATGACATCACCGAAGTCAAGGATTGGTAGGATAGTCAGTTTTACGAGGGTCTGTTTGGCAGCATGAGCGAAGGATGCTTTGTTGCGAAATAGGAAGCCGATTCTAGATTTAATTTTGGATTGGTCCAGACACACTAAGACAGTCGTGAAGAGGGCATGACAACAGGAGACTGAAAAGATTTGGCATGGGTTCTCAGATCCTCAAAAGGTTCTACAGCTGCACCATCGAGAGCATCCTGACCTGACTGGTTGCATCACTGCCTGGTATGGCAACGGATCGACATCCAACTGCAAGGCACTACAGAGGGTAGTGCGTATGGCCCAGTACATCACTGGGGCCAAGCTTCCTGCCATCCAGGAGCTCTATATCGTGCGGTGTCAGAGGAAGACCCTAAAAACTCTCAGACTCCAGCCACCCTAGTCATAGACTGTCCTCTCTGCTACCACACGGCAAGTGGTACCGGAGCGCCAAGTCAAGCTCCAAAAGGCTTCTTAACAGCTTCTACCCCCAAGCCATAAGACTCCTGAACAGCTAATCAAAGGGCTACTCAGACCCCTCGCTGCTGCTACTCTCTGTTGATAATCTATGCATAGTCACTTTAAGTCTACCTACATGTACATATGACCTAAATTACTTCAACTAACCGGTGCCCCTGAACATAGACTCTTTACCGGTACCCCCTGTATATAGCCTCGCTTATTATTTTACTGCTGCTGTTTAATTATTTGTTACTTTTATTTTTTTAAATTTACTTAGCTATTATTTACTTAACACTTATTTTTTGTTATTTTCTTAACTTCTTCAAGCATTGTTCGTTAAGGACTTGTAAATAAGCATTTCACTGTAAGGTGAAATGTGACAAATAAAATTTTATTTGAAATATGCTATGTCTACTCGCTGAACCTTGTTTTCAGGGTATCCATACCCCAAGGAGGTTAACGCCCATTTGTTACACCTCTAATAAGACTGCAATTACCACCAGTTACATGTTATTACAGTGTAACTGAGTTATTACATCTAACTACTTGTTAGTTTAATTACACTGTAATAAGGACCCCTTTAAATTAAATGTTACCGAAAATCCTAACAAATCAGGTAAAGAGCACCATGTGATGCAGAAAAATATGTGGGAACTCCTTCAAGACTGTTGGAAAAGCATTCCAGGTGAAGCTGGTTGAGAGAATGCCAAGAGTGTGCAAAGCTGTCATCAAGGCAAAGGGTGGCTACTTTGAAGAATCTTAAATATATTTTGATTTGTTGAACACTTTTTTGGTTACTACATGATTCCATAGGTGTTATTTCATAGTTTTGATGTCTTCACTATTATTCTACAATGTAGAAAATAGTAAAAATAAAGAAAAACCCTAGAATGAGTAGGTGTGTCCAAACGTTTGACTGGTACTGTATATACATATATTTTTTTGTTGCTTAACAGGTGGGGCTCAAAACAGGAACGACAGGTCTGTTTTGTCAACGAACTCAATGTATTCCAAACACGGGTTGTAACCATGATCCCAATAATTTAGGTAGCCTAGTAAAAAATGCACCCTTCTGGTATGTTCTATTGCCAACTGCCTGGGACTCGTTGTTAACCTGCTGACAATTATTTATTTATTTTTACTTATTAAGTCAAAGACGAAATTAATTGCAATACACAAGCCTCAAACATATGAGCATAACTAGCCTACAAAGAACCACGGTGGCCTCAAGGTAAATTGAGAGGCTTTGTCTTCATAATAAACGTGTCCCACCCAGTGCAACATGCCCAACTCTGCTCACTGGGGCGTGGTTTACGGAGCGCTCTCAGAAATAAACGCTCGTAACGCCGTATTCTAACGGATTGAGTGATCAGCACATAACCTGCACCATCCTCACTCACTAGATGCGCATTTAAAGTGGCAAATGCGCAATTAAAGGGGAATAATACTCAAGTCAAAATGTGTTCGTTTTCTTCCAGACCTAAACATGTTTTTCTTCTGATGTGATTTAAGCATTGACATGGACTCAGAACCTCAAATTTCGTTGTTTCTCTATTAACAACTATTTTAAAACCAGGAAAAATGAAACTGAGAACATAACGTGGGAGAACAAAAAATAATTTGGGGAGAAAAATCACAGATTTATGTCAAGTACAGTTTCATAAACTGCGTTATTCCCCCTGAAGCAGGTCCTAGCTCCTTCACTGACCACTATATCTAGGCTGGCTACTTTCGGCAATGCATGGCAGTGGCAAGCTATTTACGTTACTGCATGCGACTCAGCACCAAGAAAGGGCTTTAGCTTCACAGACGTGGTCAGTTCAGATTTCGAACACATCGCAACACAACCGTTTTTAACGCTGCTCGTTTTATTAGCTAACGCAACATTACGTCATTCCCATGCGCCTCTGACTGCAGACAACGAAGGACAGAGCATGGGATATCTAAGTAGAAGTCTTCTTCTTACTCAGTTGCTAACCTTACATCATATTTGGGGTAAGATAAACTTGCCAGTTACATATTTACACGTGTTTTATTGGTATTTGTCATTTTGCGTTGGGGGCGCGTGTAACGTTTCCTCGGCTTGTGTAAAGAGATGCACAATATTTCCATCGCCTGATTCGCAGCTGTTTTATGACGTGTAGTCCACATTTCTTACATATCTGCACTTGATAGCGCATGTTATGAAAATACTTGCTTTCAAATGTTTATTGACTTGCTACAGCACCTTTGGAACTTCCCCAAATCGAAGTAATTCATTCAACGTTTCTGTAGACACTTTTCACATCTCTCTTGCTGTAGAGTGGGTATAGCTAAATCTCTCGAAAAACCTTCTCTTTGCAGGGTTTTCAGCGTTAGCTTCGCTCAAGGCTGGCTCCGTGTGAACTACAAACGCTTAAGGATCGGCCCCTTTTTTTCAATTTTCGTCTAAAATGACATAGCCAAATCTAACTGCCTGTAGCTCAGGCCCTGAAGCAAGGATAAGCATTTTCTTGGTACCATTTGAAAGGAAACATTCTGACGTTTGTGGAAATGTGAAAGGAATGTAGGATAATATAACACATTAGATCTGGTAAAAGATAATAGAAAGAAAAAAAACTACAGTTTTTTTTTGTATTTTTTTGTACCATCATCTTTGAAATACAAGAGAAAGTCCATAATGTATTATTCCAGCCCAGGTGCAATTTAGATCTGATCCAATTAACCATTGCATTTCTGTTCAAAATGTTGTATCAAGACTGCCCAAATGTGCCTAATTTGTTTATTAATAACTTTTCATGTTCAAAACTGAGCACTCTCCTCATACAGAAGTATGGTATTCTTTCACTGTAATAGCTACTGTAAATTGGACAGTGTGGTTAGATTAACAAGAATTTAAGCTTTTTGCCAATATCAGATATGTCTATGTCCTGGGAAATGTTCTTGTTACTTACAATCTCCTGCTAATCACATTAGCCTATGTTAGCTCAACCGTCCCGCAGGGGACCCACCAATCCTGAAGACGTTTTTTTAAGACACTATGTTTTAACGTTTAGAAACGTCAATAATCATCGCATACGAAACTGTTTTCAAAACATGGCCCGTATCTTTCATGTCAGCGAGGAATAATATTTCAAAGAAAAAAGCTATACGTAATGTAGCAGATTTGCACAGATCCATAATGCAGTGTGTGCCTCCAGTCTGCGAACTACACTTCCTCCCCAGCTATGCTTAAATATAGGGGTTCGGAGCACGCTAATTAGCACAGGTGGTCGCTTCTGTTTACCGTAAACAAGCACTGTAATATGGCTGTGTGGGAACACTAATCCTAACCCTATAAAGGTGTGTAGTAATTGAACATTTTTGTTTTTTGAGAATTATTTATTGCAGATATTAAAGATCCGTCCCTTATGTTTCCAAAACCGTATTGCAAGCGATGCATGGTAACATTTAGAGCAAGTGTCGGGGCTCTTAACAAAAGTCTCCAGAAAGAAGATAACTACCTTTAGCGATTATTGATTAAGGTATCATCTATGAATGGGCTTGGGTAGCTTATAAGAAAATTCCAAATGCATTTCTCCATTTGTAGGCATTATAGGGAACACCCTGCCGACCTGTGAACAGTCCCAGTTCAAGTGCAGGAACGGGAGGTGCATTCCCAGCCTCTGGGTGTGTGACAGAGACAGAGACTGTGAGGATGGCAGTGATGAACTCCGCTGTAGTGAGTGACAGTGGAGGGGGTTTTCCCTGGTCAAAGTCCAGTGGATCATAGAGAGGCTGAATTCCCCTTTGCAGAGGGATGTACCTGTACTAACTTGAGAGTATCCAGTAGCAGGGATGTCAGAGTCCAAAGTCTTTGAGTTTGCTGATTTCCATAGTTGGCCATATCAGTTGTGAAATTGGATCTGTTTGAGCATACTGTAGGTATGTACACCCGTATTATCATTGTGTACTCTGGGTTGTGTTCACTAGACACCAAATATAAGAACACTGTCAACCCGGGAGAGACTGCTTGAACTTGTCCAATAAGAAATGCTGTTTTTGCTACAGTGCGCTATGAATATGATCCAGATCACATGTACATAAAATGTATTGATATAAGGGATTAATTGCATATAACAATTTTGTCATTTGTGAAAAGATCATTTCATTTTGGCTGTGTTTCAGGGGAGCAGACCTGCCCAGGGTTTCTGTGTAAAGATGGAGGCTGCGTTGCCCAGAGTGCTCTCTGTGACGGCACCACGGACTGCCGTGACGGCTCTGACGAGTTTGAAGACACCTGTGGTAAGAGCTATGGGAAAGATGACACCTGCCATGTGGGTTGGGCTCAAGTAACACATGGAACAAATTGCTCTGAACGTCAGTGTGTGAAGTGCACATTTCTTTATCCATCCGATTTCCTCACAGCCTCTCATAATCTTAAACACAATGGGCCACATCCACTAAGCCTTTGCACAAATGCAAACTTTGCTTAAAGCGGCAATCAGCAGTTGAAACAATAACAAAGTTAACTCCCCACCCGTTTCTGTAAAAAGTTGAGGGATAGGGCTGGAGAAATGTAACCACTTTCAAATTCTATGGATGCAAGGACTGGCCATCCGTGATTTAAAAATATATTGTTTTAACCATGTTTTGACGGTTATATATGGTTTGTTTACATTTATTTTGTTTACAAACATTGGAGTGAAACTAGCTTATATTTTGTGGTACGACAGTTGAACAAAGCTCAGGAGGAATTGAAGTTATATTCTTCAATAACCAATGGGTACATTTCTTTAATTCAGAAGTCCAACAATGGATGAAGCAACTGCAGATTGCCCCTTTAAATTCCAGAGGGATTAAAGCATAACAGTAACCAGCAAATCCAGGTTTACAAAATAAAAAGACCGAAACAGCATTAAGTAAAGCTGAGCTGTGTTAGTACACCAATGACCGAATGTGTAAGGGCAGTGTGCAATATGTATGTGGTTGTACAAGACGTGTAGAATATGTATGGCACGGGGTAACGTACAATGTATGCATTATGTTGTTGAGTGTGTAATGTACAGTCTTTTTCTTAGATAATTTCCCCCTTTAGGACATTAAGGTTAATTCTATCCTAGTTTACTACAATAATAGGTAATAATAGGTGCAAACTTTGCATTTAAAAGCTTAGGAATTATACCCCATTATTCAAAGTACATGATCACTAATTCCTCTCTATGGGCTCTCATCTTTCCCAGGTTTACGCCAATGTAAGAAGGATGAGTTTGCCTGCGGCAGTAGCCGATGTGTATCCCTCCGCTTCCGCTGTGATGGCACTGACGACTGTGGTGACGGCAGTGACGAAGCCTCCTGTCAGAACTGTACAGCCGACTTCTTCCTCTGTGAGAGGACAGGGAGCTGCGTTGCCAGGGCCAAGTTGTGTGACGGACGGCCCGATTGCCCTGACGGGCAGGACGAGGGCGCTGACCCATGTCCCTCCGGCCAGCCCCCTGCCCCTCACACCTGCTCCAGCTCTGAGTTCAGTTGTGGGGACGGCCAGTGTATGCCTCACTCCTGGAGATGTGACCACTCGCCTGACTGTGCTGACGCGAGGGATGAGGATGACTGTGGTGAGATGTAATTTTTGTCGCTTTTTAACATTACATCTAGATCTTTAGGCAGGAAATGGAAGAATATGGACTGAAACGGGGACCACCTGGACTTGTCTAATTTGAACACAACCATGCACTGCTGCTCTCATCTGTATAGACCAGCAGATGGCAAAATAACTTCACTTCTCAAGTTGTAATCTACTTTAGGGCCCTATAAACTCTGTGATGCGGACAGAATCATGGAATCCAAACAGAATTCAACAATATTGAAAAATGTATTGGTCATAAAAATATAATGCTATTGATATTCCATAACTAAGGGCCTATGTTCCGGACACAGACTAAGTCTAGCACTCGACTGAAAAGCACTTTCAATTTTCTACTGAGCATGCTTTTTAGTCCAGGAGTAGGCTTAATGTTGCTCCAAGAAACTGACAAAACATTCTGGAATTTTATATAATATATTTTGGATCTGTGCACTAAAACTAGCTTAGTTTGACATCCTGTAATGATTCTCTGATAGCCTATATAGTGTCACATTGTTTGGATAGGTAATGTTCCTTATCACAATGATATCTTTGTGTCTATGCTTTTTTTTTTTTTTGAATATTTTATTTTTGCATTTTCCAATTAAGAACATTCAAAACAAAAGTGAAAATATGTTAGACAACAAAGGACAAAGTGACGGTAACAGACGAGCGTAATAAAAAATAAAAATTATATATACGGGCATACATAATACATAAAAAACATACATGATACATAAATCATAATAAAATAAATATTAATAATAATAATGAGACATTGATTCATATGGTCACCTGCTGTAAGCTACATATTATACATTACGTGTGAAACATTATATAAGAATTATATAGAGATTCAATCAATGTGGTGTGGGGGGAGATTCTCCATATAGTCAATAAAAGGTTGCCAAATTCTGTAAAATGTCTTTAACTTATTCCTCAAGCAGTAAGTGATTTTCTCCAGTGGGATACAACTATTAACTTCCGATAGCCACATTGCCACTGGTAGGGGGGAATCCGATTTCCATTTCAAGGCAATACATTTCTTGGCAATCGCTAGCAATATTTCTGTTAGCTTTATAGTATGACTTTGCCTAAGATTGGTGTTAGTATAGTTACCCAGTAGGCAGACCTCGGGGTCTAAAGGGAATGCAACCCCGTGGATTGAGGATATGGTATCGCATACCCCCTGCCAGAAACCATGTAGTTTTGAACACTGCCAAGTGGAATGGAGGAATGTTCCTTCATCTGAGCCACATCTAAAACATAGGGAGGAGATATCAGGATTGAACTTGTGCAGTCTAGATGGGGTGATATAGAGCTGATGGAGGAAATTAAACTGGATCAATCTGTATCTGGAGTTCAATGTGGATGTAACACCATCCCTGCATAGGTCACTCCAAAGGCCCTCATCAAGATCAATACCCAGATCTTTTTCCCATCTAAGTC